>NW_016690187.1:4012493-4156517 GCF_001604755.1 Lepidothrix coronata
CGGCACCAGGGACCCGGGGCGGCCCCGGCGGCACCGCCTCGTACCGGCACCAGGGACCCGGGGCGGCCCCGCCGGCACCGCCTCGTACCGGCACCGCCTCGTACCGGCACCAGGGACCCCGGGGCGGCCCCGGCGGCACCAGCAGCACCTTGTACCGAGACCCGGGCGG
Source organism: Lepidothrix coronata (assembly GCF_001604755.1). Taxonomy (NCBI): domain Eukaryota; kingdom Metazoa; phylum Chordata; class Aves; order Passeriformes; family Pipridae; genus Lepidothrix; species Lepidothrix coronata. The sequence continues at coordinate 4,012,663 of NW_016690187.1, forward strand.
GGCAGCCCCGCCGCGCTTGCAGCGGCCGCCCCTCATTGCGGGCTCCCCACCGTCCCCTCTTCAGGCTCTCCGGGCGCTGTGCCCACACGGCCTCAGCCGTACCCGAGTCAGCGTTTTCCCCTTATCCCGTCAGTGAGGCTTCATCCTCTGCTGCTGTCCCCCCAGGGGTGGCCTCCTCGGCCCCTTGAACGCTGTCTGAAGAGACTGTTTCACCTCCAGAGCTACCTTTTGCTGGCTCACATTAAACAATGGTCTTTTTAGCCCTTACCAGTCAGTGTCACAAAATCATCCATTTGTGCTACTGTTGCTGTATTCACAGGTAAGGCAAACTGCCCTTACTATGCCAAAGCTGAACACTTGGCTGACTGTCTCCAGGCTGCCTTGCCCAACTTCAGGGTTCACAAGATCACTCAGCACCCTGACAAGTGGGAGGTAAGGGGTTGTAAGCCAAGTCACTGGTAGGTGCCCCAGTGCTCTACAAACCAACAAATGTGCTTATATGTACTATGTTTATTCTCTTGTATTAGTGGTATTATACGTGGGTAGAGGTGCTGCAGAATCAGCTTTGTCTGTGAGAGCCAGCCAGAGGAAAGGTTTGAATGTTTTGAGCAACTGGCATCACTGTGAGTCTTACCACAAAAGATGGGTACAAAGTGTGGGCCAGCCTAAAGGTGTGTTTTGTCAATAAAAAGTTCAAGGAGGTTTTTTTTGATTGGTCAGTTTTTTTGTTTTATGTATACATGGCATCTCAGCCTGTAAATCTTTTGGTCACTGTGGTTGCATATACCTTCAGAGTTGTTACTTGCCAAGAGCATTTCTGGCAGTCAAGGGCTTTGAATTGCTATGGAAGTATGAAGTTAAATATCACATATTTGTTTACAATGTGGATGTGCCTTTCTGAATATTTGTGCTGTAGACATGTTGCCACGTCTACCCTGTAGTTCCTATAAGGATCTGAAAAAAAATGCAGTCTGACTTCATGAGATAGACAGTACCATGATGTTTATTATCTCTTATATTTTGCTTGACACCTCAGCCAAGTAAGTCAAACACTTAAGTGGAAAGCAATTAACCTCTTCACCTTACTTATCTTCTGCAGCTAAGTAATCCTCGTGTTACTCACTGCTTCACAACATTGCTGTCTTCAGTATACTAAGACAATTAAGCAAAATCACAGCAGAAGTAAGACCTTTAGGTGAGGTATCACCATGCTTTGCTTTGTGCTGTTTCCCCATTTTGCACATGCTGGTACATAAGTTGTGGAGCACCTTGTAATTATGTATTGAGAGGAAATAGTAAGAATTTTTGTAGTTGTAAGATTTAAGTGTTATTTAAGTGTTAAAACCTTCTGGTGGGGATGTTTACATTAGCAGTGGCTTCATGACATTTGTGAAACGAATGGATGGGAACACAGACAGTCTCCTATCATTTGGAGAGAATTGTTGGACCGTGGAGGGAAAGGTCAGCTTCTGGGAGGACTTAATGATTTTCTGGAATATGCTCAGGTAATGAGCTGCCTTTAATACTGTAAATCCATGCTTTATAACAGTGTTGTTCTTTATTCCTCCTTCAAATGTAAAATAAGGCTCTTGTTTGTAATGGTACCTTGCTGGGTGTGGGCTGCCATTTGATTAGAGGTTGTCCTTTTTCTTCTTAGCAATATTATGGCATCACTTCAATGATGTTGAGTAAAGAAATGTTAGAGGTTGCTGAGGAGAACCTACAGGCTCATCTTGAAATTGTAAAAGAGGATGAAAAGATTAAAAGTCTTATCAAGCCCATGCAGATCTGGATCACCAGGTGAGAGTAAAGAGAATATCTGTGAAGTTTCACTCAGCTTCAAAAGAATGCACTTTTTCCTATCACATATAGCAGATGTAACCATCTGAAATTATGCACAAATCCCTGTAATTTGATGATTTGAATTAGGTTCTGTACCCCTCACTATGACAAACAAACTACTTTTGTTACACTTTGCACCAGTTTAAGTGAGGGTTGTGAAAAGGCAACATTTAGACCCCGAATCAGTTTAGGGAAAAGCAAGTATTTACAATATAAGCTGGAAATTTTGTAGTGTAACTATCTTACATTAAATATTGTTGAAAATATTTAAGTAGATAAAGTCTCTTGCTGTTCTACCTTTAGAAATTTCTATATTTTAGCAGTCCTAACAGAGCACCTTAAAAAATTGTCATTCTATAAAGACACCAATTTTTAAGTGACAGCATCAGCTGAAATGTATAGGATGGAAAAACCTTCAAATTAAAGGAGGACCCAAATGTTTTAATTCTTAACCTGTTAAAATGACAGAAAGAGAAGTAAAGGATCCAAGCTAATGGTCTATTTAAATGTGATCAAATACAAAATACACACCTTCCTAACAAGCAGTGGTTCATTGTTAACTTTTCTACATCCTCCTCTTATCAGTGCATCTACTCCAATCTGTTATCAACTGATCCCTCTGTTGGCAAATGGAGAAGTGTTTGGGATGACCACAGAAATCAGTATCCATTTGCTTGACACTGGCCAGTTTAAGGAAGTTCTTTGCAGTATTGTAATGGAAGCTGAAGACATGGCATTCCCACTTCTCCGCAGTATTTTGGAGCACACTGAAATAGATGAGGCTTTTATCGAAGCTGATGTAGTTATTGTTCTTGATGATGTCCTCTTAAACCTTGAAGTCCAGTCCCTTGAGAACTACATCAGAGAAGTAAGTGAGATCTGCCAAGTGTATGCTCCCTTGATTGAGAAGAATGCCAAGAGTGAGGTCAGAGTAATTTCATCAGGAAAAACCTTTGCAAATCTTAAGGCGACGCTGATTATGACGTACGGCCCATCCATTAAGCCTGAGAACATCATTGCCGTTGCGACATCCTGGGAAAGTGCAGCTAAAGCCACGCTGGCCAGGAAGTTGAATGTGAGCACAGCAGGTGAATATTTATTTAGCATTTGGGGAAACCAGTGCAGCTTTGGGAGTGTGTATTTCATTGCAGAACACAGTTGATATGCATGCCGAAATGCAAGCACAGCAGTGCACCCACTGAATTGCATGGGTGCCCAGAATGCCAGGGTGTTTTTTACTAGCTCTGGCATGCAGCCCTGCCACTCTGGTGTGTATTTCATGCTGGAAATATACTAAGAAGGTCTGAGTTGTGTTGCAGATTAGGAACTAGGATATCAAGGTTGCATTTACACTCAATAGTGCATTGTTATTTTGGAGACACACAAACTAGCTGTGATTAAACATGGCAACATACTGCTGTGCAGATAATGAGAGTAAAGTAGAACTGTGTTGTACTATTATTTTGGGGTTAATTAGCTTTCTTTCTCAGGTCAGTTGTTATAGCTTGGTTATATTTGCACAGTTCTGCACTGCATAGCAAAGGTGTGCTCTGACAGCCTGCTCACAATCAGGATTCTTTCAGTGTTGTAGGGGCAGAACTAGTCATTGATGACAAGTCTAGATATTTTGGAGCCTAATAAAATAGAAAAGTAAGTTAGGCTGAGAGGCCTATCAGCAGGTTATTTGAGAAAATTCTTTTCCAGCAAAGAAGGTGTTTTTTAATGACTTTTTTATTGTTTCTGTATTTATTTTTACAGGATTTTAAAATTAATATTGCTGTATATTTGCAATATGATTTGGTTTGGATTTTAAACACTAAGTATTTTCTGGGGTTTGTCTATTATTTAAAATAGCATGATATAAGTTAAAGTTCCTTTTTCCACTTGCGATGAGGTTTCATATATTATGGAGAACTTGGTTGCATTTTTCAGATCAGATAATTTCTGCTAGCAAGGCAGGGCATTGAATTGAAGAATAATTAATCTTGAAAGAGATTTGTGAAGGTCATCTAGTCCAGCCTACACTGTGAAAGTGTTTGTCCCTTCATTAATATATATATTTTCCTCTGTTACAGGAGTTAAAGACGTGATTGTTTGGGGCAATATTACTGGCTCTAACTACATTGATTTGTCACATGCCAAACTTTATGGATATGATGGTGCTATTTGGGGCCCAGCTAATTTTCAACGTCCTTTGTTGAATCCGATTTATGATAGGTACAGTACACATTTATTTCTGTAAAGTAAAAACTAAATAACTGAATTAATCCATATTTATCTGAACTGGGTGATAAAACATCAAGAAAGGTTTTTGTTTCCAAGATTTGTCTTTACTGATTAGCCCTGTTTTAAAGGGAAACACAAGTTGAGGTATTCCATCCGTGAAAGAAGTTGAGTAGTTCCTAGCACTGTACATGGTTCAGTGAAAGAACTTGAATAGTTCCTAGCACTGTACATAGTTCTGGCTCTCCTGCCAACTTTGTTTATAACTGTATTTTCCTATATTTTAAGTGGGTTTCTCTTCTATCATATCATGGGCAGTTTATAAGAAGTAATGAAAGTTCAGACAGTGACTTAGATATCCAGTATGCACGAAGAAACTTTGAAATAGTACTAAACAGATATTTGTACCTGAATTACATGAAACATTCGGCCTGAGCACACTAATGTTGTCAGTTTCTCAAAACAGACAATTTGTTAAGGTATGTGAAAAGGATACCTGGCAGTCAAATAGCTTCTTGTGGAAAGAACAGTAGTAGAGAAAGGATAAGCGCAGTGAGAGGGCAGCAGGTGTGAGATGCACCATGGCCCAGTTATATGGAGTTCCCACTCTGGTCTAAACCTGCCATTTACTGAAGAGGAGACGTTTCTTTTGTTCTGTGCTTATACTGAGCCTAGCATAGGGGGATTATGGTTCATGGCCGGGTTCTTACATAAATCAGTAATACATATAAATTACAGTAATAACAGAGGTTATAACTTGAGTAAATAACCTAACTTTCATAGTAAAATGGTGTTTGGCATTACTTTTTGAGCTACTTTTTGTTAGACAATTTTTTTAATGGCTGTAAATGCCTTGCCTCCAACAGGGAAGTTGGAGTAAGTTTTGACTGTTTTCTTTCCTCAGGTTTAGTTCTTTTTTTGTCTATGAAACTTCTGCAGTCATCTTAGATTTTTAATCTCTTTTTTCGCCCTTTTTTGTTGGTAGGGAATGGATCCATTCAGAATTTTTATCTGCACAGGGTTCACTGCGTTCCCGAGTTGGTCATTCCACAGGAATGTTACCTGCTCACGCGGTAGCCACTGTACTGCAGTACTGGTATCACGGCTCTCCTCCTGGGGAGATTGTTTCTGTGGGAGTACTTAGTGAAGGTAAATTTATTTCTGCTTCTCGTGTTCTCTTGTAGCTTTGCACTACATATAATAGCTTTCCCCTATCTCTAACATTACTTTTTAATCAGTATTTTTAATGTAACAAAAACTTGTAAAACAAATCACTTGAGGCTGAGAGTTTGTTTCATCATAAGAACTTCCAAATCTAAGTAATTTTGCTTTCCAGGGCTAGTGATTTGATACTCACTTTCTAGAAGCATCTCTCAGGTTAATATTGTCTTTTTGCAGATTTTCTCTTAGTCTTTTAGCTTTAATGCTTTTCTGATATATGTGTTTTGCCCAAGAACTCTTTATAGATCTTAGTGCCTAAGACAGAAAAGCATGTTCTTTTTGCGTAGTTATATGGACCAATAAATGTAATATTTCACAACAGCCATTTGACCCTTATATGAAATAAATAATTTTTCTCCCTTTTAAGATACACAATTGTACATCTTAAATTTGTACAGTTGTACAAGGGGTAATGGTTTTAAACTGAAGGAGATATATAGATTAGATATAGGGAAGGAGGATGGTGAGACACTGAAACAGGCTGCCCAGAGAGGGAGGAGATGCCCCAACCCTGGAAACATTCAAGGTCAAGTTGGACTCAGAGGAAGCTGGTATATTTGAAGATGTCCCTGCCCATGGCAGGAGGGTTGGACTAGAGACCTTTAAAGGTCCCTTGCAACCCAGACTAGTCTGTGTTCTGTAATTCATGTACATCTAACTAAAGTGCAAGGTTACTGTAAAAGGGGAACTCTTTTTTGAACTGTAGACTGAAAAGTGCAGTCTCCATTTGTACTAAGATCTTGCAGTTGCAGACTTTTGCAAGTCTATAGGCTTTAATGTTGACACTGGTGAGAGTGTGTTTTGTAAAAAGAAATAACATGTTGGGTCATTTTTTCCCTCTTCTTCAGGTCAGTTTTGCGTTCCTGAAGGAATTATCTTCTCTATGCCAGTGAGCTTCCAGAATGGTAGCTGGGAAGTCATAAAAGAATTAGAAATTGATGGAACGACACAAGAAGTTCTGGGACGCTTAGCCCACGAGCTAATTCAGGTGAGGATTTCTTGTCTCCCCCGTGTGCCCATTCTGCCACCTATGGGCACATTGTGGTACAGCCTTGAGCACCGAGACCTTTACTCTCGATGTTAGATGTACACACTGCCCACATGCACTTGGGCATGGTAAAGATCGGGTATTTATAAGTGTGAGGTACTATTCGTATATTGAAATTAACAATTCTGTTGCCCGAAAAGGAGATGGTAAAATAAGTTTACCTATGTACGTGGAGAATTTGCACTCCAAAGTTCTGCAGGCTTTGTGCAAAACAGAAATAGTACGTTCAATTTAATGTTTCTGCGTTCTTTGCCACTGATGTTGATTTTGCTTATGTGTATTCAGAGTATTTCTGTGCTAGAAGACACATCTTTTGGCATTTTTATGGCTGTAACTCTGCATGAATGAAGGCCAGATATTACTAGAATTTGGAATTTTCCAGAAAATACAAAATCGATGAGCACTAATTTCGTCATGAACTTTTTGTCGCTTAGTGAGGCAAAACTAATTTATTTTTAGTATTGAAATATTAAAAGATTGGTTCAAAACTCTACATTCTAGCTTCGGTCAGTTTTGGAATCTTCAGTCATACTAGTAACATGTAAGGATTATTTTTCTTTAACATATTTTAAGTTTGTGCTAGAAATTAGAGCAGATTAAAAGAATGGATGATATTAAAACTGCCTTTTTTTTCCCATTTAGGAAAAGCTCGTTGCACTAAAGGAAATAAAAGAAATACATCCATATGGAGAAGGCTAAAACCCCCACATCTTTTCCCAAGTTTTTCTGTGCTGCTTTTCCTACGTAATTTCCTTTTCAAGTTGTCTGTCCTCGTGCATCAAAATAAGAGCAGATGAATTTAAAAGTGTGTTTTAGTTCTGTTTTTTTCACTTTTCCCCTATTCTCAGGTTCTGAAATCCCTGCAGTTTTCCAATGTTATAGCGATTTCTTTCTACTTTTAAGTCATACAGGCCTTTTTTCTAGTTAGTTTTCTTTCTCCCTTCCTTCAAATTCTTTCCAGTACTTTTATATCAGCACTTACCATACTATGAGCTGTTCTTCTCCACTAAGGGCAGGCTGAAGAATGGGAAAACTGTTTGGAGCTTGATGCCCAGAGCCTGTAGCGAGCACATAAGCCTTTTGGTTATCCATGCTTTTTTCTTGGGAAAGAACTACAGACAAAATAAAATATTCTTGATAATACAGAGTTTAGTTATTTGGCTAATCATGACCTTGTTTAACCCAGACAGGAGATTCTCAATTAGATAACAGTGTCCTTCCCTGTCTGCTCCCTATGTATATGGCACTGCTCTTCTGTAGAGCTGCCCTATTCCTCTTGTGGCTGCGTTAAACACTAAGCAGAGGCCTTCCCACTGCTACCTGCTTAGTTGTGGTCTTCTCTTGTGACATCAATATCAGGTGTTCAAATGTTCCCAGAGTGCCTTGCTGATCTCTTTGAATGTGTAGGCATTTTAAAAGGCTGGCAAAAAATATGTAGTGTTTTTGCCTTTTTTTTTTTTACAGAAATGGAAACCTTGCCTACTGGGTCACTTTAGCCAGAGTTGTCTGGAGGAAAAATGCTGGAAATTCCCATACTAAAATAAGACTTTCATTGCTCCAGAGAGCAAACTACAAAAAATGCTTAAACATTGTCATAGCTTTTGCTGTATCTTCTTCATAAAAAACCAGGAAATCTCTAGGCAGAAAAATATTTCAAAATCAGAATGAATGTAATATTCTTAATCTGGAGACCAAAATAAAATTCCAGCTGATTCTAATGAGTCTAGGATTTCATTTGCATCCAACAGCTTATTTCTTCAGACCAATAAACTGTTGCAAAAACATAGTTTAGTGTTCCTATTATGAAAATATTGGGTAGGATTGTCACACCTAGAGTAGCAATTTTCTAACTCCAGATACTTATTTTGAATGTATTGAAACACAGGACTTGTGTAATAATATATCTTCTTAGGCAAAATTGATTTTTCACACAAAAATATAAGTCCATCTCCTTAGTGACAAGATAATTTTTTGTCCCCATGGGGTTTTTTATTTATCTCATGAGTTTCAAGGGAATACGCATATGTTTTAAGTCAAACATGCAATTAATTAAGTCCTTGTGTAAACAGAATTATTGAGGAACCACTCTCACTTGTATGTCTTTGGGGTCTTAAAAAATGGAAACTGTGTTAATGAAATGTTATTGTACGTGCTGATTTTATCAGTTATGTTTAAAGCAAAATAGAAAGCTTCCTGTTCTTTGAATCAGATACATATAGTTGGAATAAATTCATTATTTCTGTTCAAGTGGAGGTTCAAGTTCTGAACAGGGGTAGACTTCTTATATGAGGAAACCAAGAGGACTATATGTTATATATAGGAGGAGTTCACATGGAAATTTTAGAGGCAGGTGTAGTAGAAAATCTTGAAGAAAGAGGTTAGGAATCAGTAATTTCATGAGGAAATGGTGTCCGCAGAATTAGTTTCTAGTATATGCACAGAAAATTGGCTGAGTTTCTGGGGAGCATCTGGAAGTAGAAGTCTCAGGAGAGCATATTTGGGTGCTACCAGTAGTCATTATAAACTACCTGGTTTGTTCCATAGCTCCTTCTCCAAGACAGGAGAGGAAAAGTTATCTTCTCTAATGTGTATTTACATTTGGTTTTTTTTATATATGGAATATGATTTGCCTGTGGAGATAGCAGTTCAAACAAACTGCAGTTCAAGCACCAACACTGCACAGCTGCTAATGAGAAGGCATATAACTGTTTCTGCAATATATAAACAGGCTTATCAGACTTAGTCACTAGCTGACAAGCTTTTTTTCTCAGAGGCTGAGAGGTGAAAGAAAAAAAATGTTTGGGATGTCTCTTGTATCCTAAACTATTCTAACTGGATTTGCCTAGTGGCCTGCAGGGAAATTCATGTCTTCCCTTGTGGAAGCATAATAGAATGGAAAAGTTTCTTTTCCTAGCTTTGCTTGGGAGAGAAAGACAAAAATTAAATTAGTAGGAAAGCTAAAATATAGTAACGTATTCAAAGTTGGTTACAGTTGTAACACAGCAATTGACTCAGTCATCACTAAGTTTGGGTTTCTATAAGTAATAAGCCAGTACACATTATCTCACAAATTACCAAGTAATGTTATATATGCAGGATATTCATAGCATTGATGACTCCTACTACCTGGATGTTAGAGTAGCTGTTGAAATATTTATGAAAAAGGGCTTTAAGCTAAATATATGGGTCTTACAAATGTTATATATATTCTGCATAAACCCTTACATTTGGGTGTTGTGAAGAGTGTGTTAGCTTTCTGGTTGGTCTGAACAATCCTTATTCTAGGACATTACCACTAGGGCTTACTATTTTTCTTCTTCGTGTAGCTGCACCAACTGTTTGTTTCAACACACTGTGCTTTCTGCACTACTGTGCCAGCTTCCACCTTATTTTAAGTCTCTATAGCAACATGTTTCTCAGCAACTGGGAGATGCTTAGTAAAGGCCCCTCAATTTAGAAATATTGCACTCCAACCTTAGAAAAATGCTTTGAAACAAAGATCAAAGAAGTTTTATCTTTAATAATTCAGGATATTTATTACTATTTAATTAGTGTTCTCTGTTTTGACTGCTTAGACAATTACCTGATACTTTGATCTGGGCCTTTGCCAGGCATTTGTTGTGAGCAGCATTAATTTAAAAGCAAAACCTTTAGAACTGCATCTTGAAATCAACTTTTAAGTGCTATAAAACTACCGGACTCCTCTGGCAGTGTCGTCTGACTTTTGGGCCTTTAGTAAGTAATGAGAGAAAGGTAAGAGCAGCTACTGTATTTAAGAGGAGACAATAATTTTGGCCTTTGAACAAAACATAGAATGTGTTCACCCTTCACAGGAAACAAAAGTAGCTGTAGGTTATTTTATGCATATTTAAAATGTTGATGATATGTTGCCTGATTTCAAAAGAAAAAAATTCTCTGTGATCGAGTCAATTGATCTGTTGGGAGATTTCTGCCTTACTTCATGTGGCTTGTCTTTCTCTGTACTGTAACTTAATCATGTAGCATGTTTAAAAGTGCATTTTATTTGCTGAAGTACGTATTCTGAGAACCTGTAAGGCAAGTAAGGTACATATAAGTAATCAAACGTTACTTTTCTTTCACATTACAATAGGTTTCGAGAAAAGGGCTGCTCTTGTTCTGCACATAAGAGTATTCTTATTAATGGGACCAAGATTTATAATTGTAAAAATTTATTTCCTGCACATTTGTACATAATTTTAATTTTCTCGTTCATTTGTTTTCTGGTTTTTTTCATTGTTAAAGGGCACAAGTAGCTGAAATATAACACACTGGCTGAAATGGTGTATGAATGAGCAAAGTTAGTTCAGATTTGATGGCTGGCAGATACTGCTTTTACTTTCATATTATGTTCGTTATAAGGTAGATGTGCTAATACTGAAGTAGATTCTGTTCATTTCACCCAGACATTTCTAACTGCAGTCAAGATCTGGACTGTCCACAAAGTTTTGTATATAAAAATGTAGACTGTACATACATTAATAATGCCTTTTGTAAGGTTTTGGAGGGAGGATTCATAGGTATGATGTTGTATAATGGTGGGCAGTTTGGTAAAACACATAAACACATGCTTAACTTCGAGACCATAAATACCCTAATAGAAGGCTATAGGGTCTTTCCATATAGGTCATTTAAATGTTGGACACTGGACTGTACTGAATAGAGATCTTGTCATTTTACAGTATCAGGTGCTCATAGATTATGCATGCTGCATAATTCAGTAAGGATCTCTTCTTATTTGAGTAAGCAAATTCTAATGAGTTCTGTATATTTTTACATTCATTCCATCCTCTTTCTTTATTTTATGTACCCTTGGTGCAGAGAAAAACAGGAGGAAAACATGAGGCAAGCTGTGTGTTTGTAAGTTTACCTTCTAGGTTTCTTACAAAACATGTAGCTTTCAATAAACACTTATCTTTAATTCATTGTTTAGAATCTTCTGATTTCATTAATTTGCCTACATTGACTTTTCTGTCAGGCTATGCAGAGGCACCTACTACTGCATGTATTTTAGGAGTAATTGTATCACATTTGCATATATATTGCATATGTATTTGCATATGCATATGTATATGTACAAAGTTACATGCCTATGTAAATGTTGGGCAGAGCTGTAGTCTTGCAGAACCCAGTGTTGAGTCCAAGTTCTAAATCTTAGTAAGGAAGAAAATAGAAGAACAGTGGAAAAGAAACGTAGTGGTATTTCTTTCAAAGAAAGACTTAAGTAAAAACTGTGGCGCTGTAGTCTTTAATGAAAAGTTATGAAAGCAAATCTGTATCCCATTATTTTAAGTATTTATAGGTTACTTAGAGACTGAAACACAAAGTAGCAGCTTTCACCAACTAAAATGGTGAGAAGCATATTTATGGTAGACTGAACAATTACAGATCATTGAATATTTATGCTTCATAATTGGCCAGTATTCTGTCATGTTTATGTCAAATGATCAATGATTCTCACTGGAGAAATGTAGTAAGTGAACATTTGTTTAAGTTAGGGTTTAACACCAAAGGTATTATTTAAGTTTTAAATATTTTCCAAGTATTTAATTTTTATTTATTCTGGCAAAATTTCCCTTTTTTCTCCACAATAAGCCGTATATGTGGCCCTTGGAATCTTGTAAAACTTAGATCTATTATACCTAATGTTTTGCAACTGTAATATTAACTGATAGTTACTATAATTAATTCATATTTTTATGTTTGAAAATATAATGTAGTTTAGAGCGTTAATGAAATAAATCCTGAGGGGAGACATTCAGTTTCCATTATTATCAGGGACATAATTACTTTTGCTTTCAGAGTTGTTTAAAAAAGGAGGTTCATGGTTATCCTTCCTTTTTCCCTTCCAAGTCAACTCAATAAGAAATAATGTCACCTCAGACAAAAACATAAGTTCTGTTTGAAAATTTTAGGAAATACCTGTGAGCAATTGCAATCAATGAGTCTTGGGAAGAGGCTGGTTTACAGTTATACCCTCTGTGACCTGAAATTGTACACTATGGACTGTGTAGTAATCCTGCATGTAAACACTGGACTCTTACAGTGAAAGGTCCCATTTCCTGTACTTGAAACTGTTTTGAGGATCAGTTTTGCCCTGCTAGAGTTTTGCAATTACTTGAGTTACTCCTACTTTATGCAGAGCAGAGTGTGCGCAATTTCCTGGCGTTTCTGTGCACGTGGCACCAGAACTGCTATGTTGTCTTATGTATTCTGTTTAATTTAATTTCTGAAATGCAACCAGTAAATTGTTCAGATTAAAAGGTTTTATTTGAATGGTTCGATATGTCTCTGTCTGGAATATGTGCTTTTACACTTTTTTTGTTTTGTTATAGAATGCCTAATGCCATCTGTTCATTTCAAATGGATCCAGACTTGCAGGGTGAGGATTTTTCTTATTTTTTCCCAGCTTTTCTCAAGAGGCATTTCTGTGTCTTTTTGAACAGAAATTACTGAATTGTAATGAAGTCATGCCACTTTCAGAATTTCTGTTCTGTAGCACATGAATGACAAATTACACAGCTGTTAAGTCATACCTTTATTGTTGGATCTGCCCTGGCACCTTCCTTGCCATTATCACATTGGCTCATGGCACACTGGGATCATCTTCCCTAATTTATAATATATATGCTAAGTTTTTTCCCATATTCTCAAACAGGCATGAAGGATAGCCATACATGCCCTCTCTGAGTGCAAAATCTCAGCAAATGCTTCATCTGCTACAGAACAAGTAGCACAAAATGCAGAACTAGCAGGTAACCAGCTGAAGATGTCAGGGAACAACACACTCTCTGATAAGTACAGGAGCTCCTTTCTCAGCTTCTCAACTAAGGGCATTTATGCTTCTTGAGCTGAAATTTGACCCACTGCAGAATGATTACATGCTGATTTTCTGTCCAAAGGGGAAACCCCGTTCCTATGAGATATTAAAGAGTTTAATGCCCCTAAATAGCCTCTCATAAATAATAATCCTAAAATGCTTTGTATTTTACTTGAGCTTTTTTTCTTTGCTATTTTACTTGTGTGCTCTCGCAAGTTAATTCTGGAACTGTGTTTGACAGGCACAGAATGCCTGACTTTGAGGCCACATTTTGTCTGTAAGGATGGACTTGAATTGAGTAGCAGATGGCTACTAAAACAGATTCCCTTCACTTAGAAAGTCATCTTGCACACGGAAGGTGTTTGAATTGGATGATGTGTATGTTTCTAGCATTTGTATTTGAAAATAAACATTTGGAATTTAATCCACAGCCTACTGAAAACTGTGGGAGCCTTTCTGATACTTTCAAAAGGGCTTTGGATCAGTTTACTGGAGAAAGGGAACTGATGATGTGTGGAAGTCAAAACTCATTTTTCACATTGTATGACATGCTACACTACATCTCCAAATAATATCACAAAACATAGTATGACAAGAGCAGGACTAAACAGATGGTATAGCAGTTATTGGCTTCTTTCTATAGCTTAGGCAGCATCTGGGAACCAGCAGAGCCCATAATTTGCTGACTATTAATATTAATCTGGTGTATTCATGGGAAAGCGGTGCACACAGATTGGCTTGTTTCCAAACTGAACAGGTAAAGTGTTTTGTGAGTTATTTCTACTCAGTTATGCATATTTATTGCTTATCTTTAACCTTAATCAACTGTGTATAACTCTTTCTCTCTGAAGTACAGGAAAAAAAGAGTCTCTGAGGACAGGAGGATAACTGATAAACCCCATTCTAGTTTCTAAAGTTTAGTGAACAAGCCTTTTTTTTTTTTGGTCTTGAAATTCTAGGTATGTATGTAATGTATCAGGTATAGGTCATGTTCAGCAGACCTTGCTTTCCACTCAGGAAAACATCCTATAGTGATATGAAAGAAATGAGCTGAAATCATGTAGGTGTATGGGATTTAGTCAAGCAGCTTGAGTGGAATTGCTAAGCAGAAATGTCAAAAGCCAGTTGTTCTGATAAATTGCTTATCTTCTTCTGCAAGAGTCACAGATACTTGACAGAAGATGTGTTTAATGCTTGAAACAGTATACATCCAAAACAATAACCCTGCTGTGCAAACTGACAAACTGTTCCTTGTCGAAGAGCATCTCTGATCAAGAAACCTGTTTGATTGAAGAAACATTATTTCATTATGATCTTGGCTAAAAGTATGGGCAGTTCATAACCCTTTTCCTGGTCCATGAATAAGCTCAATGCTCAAAGATGCAGGTGTGCTCTCTATGGTAAATTCTGTTTTTACAGCCGTGTCACTGGTTATGAGATCATTTTTCCCACCGTTATTTGAAAAAACAAAAGAATTTTTTTTTTCAAAATTTTCCTTCAGAGTTTTGACCAACTCCAAACTCCAAATTTTGTTGTTTTGATTTTTAGTTAGTTTTAAATGAACTGCTCTATTGTAATGTGTGTTTGTTTTCTTTCACAGAGGCTTTCAATGATGTTCAGAGCTCCGTCTACAGAACAGCCTTAAAACTACGCTCAGTACAAAGTCTGTGCCAGTGTTAGTAGCCAAAGAGAATCCTCTGCTTTTACAGGGAGAAGAATCTCTAAAAAATTTGCATTGCTGTTGCCATGAGATATTATGCTACTTTGCTCTCTCATTTTCCACATGGGAATCTCAGAATGCATTATGAACACTTAAGATCTAGATAATGCTTCATACACAATTGATTTTTTTTTTCCTTTTGAATGGCAGTGGAAATACATTAGTAAAATTCTAAACTTATGGGAGAATCAAATTGTTATTACAGTCTGCAACACTGCTATGTAGACATCCCTGGCAATTATTAATCTTTGTGCATTATAATGCTTGTGAAAAATCAAATTCTCATTTTTCTTAGTAGCTGATTTGTTGGAAATAATCATGGATCATTGAAAATGCATTGACTGTCATTATTATTGATACTATAAATATTAATGAGAGCAAAATAAAGTACAATAGACCAGAAAAACCCTGGCTAGAATTCATTCTCCCTGTCTTTGAAGTGAGAGAGAATTCTGTGCAAGCAACGAATTGTGGAACAAAGTCCTCCTCACCTAGGTCACTTTGAAATTACTGGATGTAAATGCCATATTGAGCTAAATTTTATGGAAATCCTTGAATTTTCCATCTGAAACAATCTGTTCCTGAAAAGGCACAATGTTGCAAGTGAGGTCTTGAGGGTAACACAGAAAAGATGACTAGTTTGTTGGCCTTGGCCATAGTTTTTTTTCATTTGGGCACAACCACAGGTACTGGTTTTCATTACCTCTGTTGCCTAGTCCTTCATGTCTCCTCTAGGCAGTCAGTTGCTCTACTCCTCCTTGAACCCTGGTGATCAGAAGTCCACATGGGTTTCCAGATTGAGTTTCACTCACACTGCAATTTTCCCATCTGTACTGGAAAGACCACTGGTGACATATTCTAGATTCTCTGCTGCTTCAGCAATCCACAGACTTTCAGTCTACTACAATTTTTCACTTCTGAAGTTAATGCTAATTGATCATGCCTCTGTGGTACTGAATGTGGCCTGTAAGAAGCCATAGCTTTCTTCCTACGGATGTTAGTTATTCCATAGGACATTTATAATACAGCCTTCTTACCCCTTTCTTGGCCATAGCACCCCTCTTCTCTTTGTATTTGTGCATGAGAAGAAAGCTTACATCAAAGCATGAATTGTTTTCACAGGTGAGCTTTTTCCTGCAATACTGAATGGTGTGTCGTTTTATACTATCTATATATAGAAAAAAACTTGCATCTGTAATTTGGATGGAGTTGAGCATACTATTTTCCTCTATAATTTGGATGCAATTAATCATGCTGTTTTCTCCCCTTCCTATCTATCCCAAAATCCCATTCAGGGAATTTTAGTTGAGCTGTTCTTTCTTTGTAGCCTCACAAGTTTTGCTAGATCCGTAAACCCAGCAAGACCTTTCTCAGATTACTTCTATGTTGCATACTGTTTTAGACTTCATTTTACAAACTTGTCCTAGCTAGGCTTTTCTAATACAAAACTATCGCTCTTCCATTCATGAAAAGGCAGGGATTCTCATTCATTTCTTCCTTAATTTTCCCACAGTGGATTTGATTGATGTTTCTCTGATTCAGCACATCCTATCAAGTGAACGGAGCCAGAGGGGAGAGCAGATTTCTCTGAATATGCAGCAAATCTCTAGAATGTTGACAGAACTGTTCCAAAGGGCAAGATTAGAAAAACCAGGCCAGGTAGATCTGAGAGCTGCTGAATTCACGTTGAGTCTGCTCGTTGCCATGTATGACAGGTGAGAAGAAGAATAAATGTAAATCCATCGTGAAGTATCATAGAATCATAGAATTTTTTTTTTTGAAGAGACCTTAAAGACCATGTAGTTCCCACCCCAAGTGTTGTTTCTACCACTCTTGCACCGTTTCTGTATAAAACTCTCACTTTTGATTTTTTTTTTCTTGGTATACAAACTAGGAGTAGTTCAGCTGTCAGAATATGAGGCAAAAGCTGTATCAGAGAGATGGTGGTCAAATGTTTCCAAAACTATCTGGAAGTCCAGTCTTCTGTCAGTCCATGTCGGCTTTTTCTCTGAACAGCTTTACAGAGTAGCTCTTCTTCTGACTGCCAAGATATTTTGATACACTTCTGCAAAGGAATCTGTATTTGCCTTTGAGGGGCAGCACCCATGCAGA
Source organism: Lepidothrix coronata (assembly GCF_001604755.1). Taxonomy (NCBI): domain Eukaryota; kingdom Metazoa; phylum Chordata; class Aves; order Passeriformes; family Pipridae; genus Lepidothrix; species Lepidothrix coronata. Next base: position 4,029,667 of record NW_016690187.1, read on the forward strand.
GGTCAAGAATTTTCCAGTCACTTTTCTTCATTCATTTTTCTCCAGCTTAAAAACTTCATCAAATAATTATGAAACAAAATTGATGTCTCATAACTAAGCTGATCAGCTCCTGCGAAGAGCAATTAGTTTCTGGAGGTAATAAGGAGGCAGTTCACAGAGTGTATTTTTCTCATGTATTGTTTGTGAATAATGAATTAATTAACTAAAGGCAGGATTGGTTTGTGATTGTATCAGATTTAAAAGGCTAAATTCATTGTACAATTTATTTACCATGAGTGAAATTTATTCCCTTACATGTTGGAGCAAAGTTTTTTACTGAAAGTGAGTGAGATGTAAGTGGTCTCAAGACTTTTTCTTGAGTCAGTGTTCATTAATAATATGATCACTACTCCTTAAGGTCCCATATTGTTAATGTTTATTTACTTAGAAAAATCGATGAAGGCTAAGAATAAACTGGTGTATTAAGAAAAAAAGCTAGAAACATCAAGAGTATTTTGTAATTTGTGTGCACTGTAGGGAAATAACTTAGAAGAATCTCCTTAACAGGACTATCTTGGTCTTTTATTCTGTTTTTTTAAGACTGTGTAATTTTCCTTTTGCTGTCTTTTTTTTTTAAATTTTCACAAGTTTCTTGACATGTATATAGGATAGAAAAAGCTTCTTATAATTTTCTTCTAATCAAGTTTTCTCTGAGTGCTATTCTCCATAGTAACACTGGAAAGTATTTCATAGGAGGAGCACATACTTTGAAGAGTATGTTGCAGCTTTATGCACTGTGGATTTATCTAAAGACTCTTGGAAAAAATGTTATGTAATGATATTCTGAAGTGCAATACAGCTTTACAAAAGTGGTATTTTAAATATAGAATTCCAGGATTTCCTGACTTGTGCTTTCCAATTCATGTCTGCTTAGTCTTCACAAAAAAATAATTGTTTTGTTCATTAGGTGCCTATGTCAAAAACTTGGGTTCTAAATTAATATAGGCTATTTATTATCTAACAGTCAAAACTGAAGTCCTGGTCCTGCCTATATCCTTTTGTTTAAATTGAGTTGCAGTGAAATTAAATGGAGTCAGCCCAAGAAAAGCTCAGTGCAGATTTGGGGCCATAGTGAAGCTACCTGATGTTATAATGCAAAAACCAGGTTGTATCCTGTATTCTCTTCCATATTTGGGAAGGCTTTCCACAAATAAAGAGCAGATTTTTTTTTTTAGGACATGTATTGTAAAAGTAAAATTATATTTTACTTGGAACGTGAGGTCTTTGAAGGAGATGTTGTGGTTTTGTTTTATGATTCCGTGGCACCTTGGAACAGTTAACTCTGATGTTATGTTCAGTGACAAAGGGTTCTAGACATAAATTATCACTGAAATGTTACATCAGTTATATTTATACATATAAAAGGGTATGAGTTTTGAAGTTGTCTCCTAACATAGCAATATTTTATTCTTTAGAAGTTTCAGTTTTTACATTCTTAGTGAATTTATTGTGACTTATTTTATTTTCTTAGATCTGGAACAGGGTATGTCAAAATTAGATCTGCTGCAGCTGCCCTAATTGCCCTTTCAGGAGACACTCTACTGGCTAAATACAGAGGTGGGAAATATATGATTTTTATACACTGCCTGAAATACTGAACATCAAGAAAAATCTCCATTGTAACTTTTTACTTTAGAAGAGAATACAGTTCTGCCATGCAAAAAGTAAATTATGTTGACTGCTTAGTTACAGAGAAAGGCTGATGCAGAATAATACTTTTCAATTAATGTCTGTAGCCATCTTTGCATAGTCTCAGAACAGATCATAGTAAAGTTTAAAATAAGTAGAGCTTAAAAATGAAGGCCACGTTCTATTTGCCTCACAGAAAAGAACAGAAAACTAGTTTTAAATTTCATTGGATTAGAAAGCCATTTTTTATATTTGATCCAGCAAGCTTTTAGACATTAGACAAAAATGCTTAAAGAACTAAGTATAACAGATAAAGGTGGCCCAGTGTAATGTGCAGCACAAAGATTTCTGCCTGAATTAAATGGCTAAAATGGAGAACAAATGGAGCACCAGTGAAATATTCATCTCATACTCTCCTACTGCCTACTGCATATTTCTGTCCAGATTACAATTTGCAATTAACAATTCACAATTAAATAGGGCACTTCCTGTATAAACATATTTAAATATTTTTCTTAATGTCACAAGAATGAGCTCATTGCTTCCTTCCTCCTTACCTGTCTTAAATGCCAGCAATAAGGAATTGCCATAAATTCCTTCTCTTTCCTTCTCTTTCCCTTGTCATAGGAAGAAAGTATTGCCACAGCAGTCACTGTGAGCCTGTTAGGTGGATAATAAAGTGGAACTTTACTATGCAGTTTATTTGATAGGCTGCAATCGCCATAGCAGTTTGAAGATAGCTTGAAGACACTTCAGGCTCTGCCAGGATTCCAGTTTCTTTCCTCTTGTTTTCAGCTTTCTTCCAGTTTTATGCTGTCCCTGATGGGAAGGTGGCCTTGATTACCCGTAGTGCCCTGAGAAGCCTACTAACAGACTTAAATCAGGTAATGCCACTGCAATGCTGCTACACAACGGATTTTGTAAGAGAAAAAAAACACCTGATTGATACATTTTATGTTTGATTACCTTATGAGACTGAAGTCAATAGGATACTCTCTGGTCATAGGGAGCTACCATGCAAAATAGGTAAAAGAATCAAATTCTGTCCCTTTTCTCCGTCAGAGTAACTGCTTGGATCGGTGAATGCCTCTGCAGTCATGTTGCCTGAGCTTACACATCCTGGGAACAGCTGCATGCAACTGTTTCTAAGGCAACTCCAAACTTCAGATGTCTGTACTCACTAGAATAGCTTGCAGTTGCAGGAAGATACCTTAGCATACAGGTATTTACAGCTGAACTGGTGCTGAAAACGGGATCTGAAAATGACTCCTGAGGTTCAAACCCAGTGTCCTTCGGTATTATAGTGTGGCAACATAGTATGTTAATCCATATCAGTAAGTGAGTTGGAAGCAAATCATTCTGAGGCATGTTGAGCTATGAAACTGCATACTGATGATATGAATATGAACAGGTTTTCTTCAGATCAGTATGTAAAATGGCATTTCTATAGATTCTTCACCATCTGTGTGCTGTCACCATCGCAGCAGAGCATGATGGGAACATCTGTTTTTTATTGAGGTACTTCTGAGCCTTTCTTCTTAATGCAGATCCCAGCCATTGTGGGAGAAAGCTGCAGTCTGTCTTGTGTGGAAATTGCGACTCATGACTGTTTCCATGGGGTGAGTGAAATTCTGATGTCCCGGGAAATTACTTTGAATGTTGCTGATTGATTAAAACTACAAGTGTGTCACCACATAACATCCCCAAGTACCTGCTGTTAAGGGGCAGGGCTGACCAGCAGTCTCACAGTAAAGGAGGATTTGCATCTATAGAAAAAATGTTCAGTAAGATACTGCTGAAGACTTTTGCATTTATTCCCAGACCTTTAGAACCCAGTAACATTTTATATGAACAGAAAATCTGTGCTACCAAGGTCCAATGTCAAAGATTTTATTAGGAATTGTAGATGAAACACCCGTTCTTTTCAAATGAATGTATGAACTTGAGACATGTCTTTTTTCTAGGTTCTGAATTCAGCTATTGTTGAAGAAAAATTCCTGTCTTGGCTGAGATCGGAGCCTGCTGTTCTCCTGTGGCTCCCTACATGTTACAGATTATCAGCCACGGAAATGGTTTTTCACCAAGCTAGATGTAGAGTCTGCAAAGTTTTCCCCATTACTGGCCTCAGGTGCATCAGTTTTTACTATTGTTTGCATACCTTACAGGCTATAACTGATGTATTAAGCAACCAACTTTGGATATAATCTAATTTAGTCAGTAAAAGAGGGAGAGAATCATCGCAGGCTAGTGCTCAAGCCTGCATCCTGCTTCTCTTTAGCTCACTTGCACAGACATGATTATGAAGACTTGCTGAAGGTAAACTGGCAATTCAGAAGTAAAGCCAATTAAACCTGAGTTTCTAATTTCTTAGTTCTTTGTCCCATAGCCAGTTGTATTAACTGGCTAGTTAGGTTATCCATCTTAACATCTTGTTCATCTAAGTAATGGTATAAAATGGCATAGTGGTATAAAAAGAACGCTATCCATTACCTCTGACCAGAATGCTCAGAAAATCAATTTACTGTTACTCTTTTCTCACTAGTAGTAAGCTTGCAAGTTTAGTTTCTTGCATTTTTAGTTTTTTGCTTGCAAATCCTACATCAATCATGTATTATGTGTCACTCAATATTACAGTTCCATGAGAGCAGCAAATAGATGTAAGCTGGTGCATAAGAAGCATATGAAATTGAAACTACATTCTCAAAAATGATGCTAAACAGCTGTTTCTTTCATGAACTGCATTTCAATGCAGTGAGTAAATAATACTAAAATCACTAGTGGGTTTGGAGAATAGTCCATTATCATTTGGACAAAATAACTTGCATTCAGAGAATGTTGAGGAAAGTCATAATTCTAACAAAGCTGTTTCTCTGCATTTCAGAGCCCAGGGATCTGTATTTTCAGTAGTCAAGCTCACTTACACCAAGTCCTTACTTGTGGAGAAGTTATTGAATCCCTTTGTTTTCCCTCACAGGTATCGCTGTTTGAAGTGCCTCAATTTTGACCTTTGCCAAGCGTGCTTTTTCACTGGCCGTCTCTGCAAACCACATAAGAGGTCACATCCTGTTGTGGAACACTGTGTGCAGGTAGAGTCCCATTGTATTGATTAATTTCCCTGTTCAGGTTCTTCCTGTAGGCAAGTAGGCAGTAGATTCTTGAACTACATTCATTATAAAATTATATGTGGATTAGCCATAATGGCCATAACATATTAGCATTATTAATCTGAGCACAGTGTGACAGGAAAAGGAAAAAAGGTGGCTTTTAACTTTGGAATGAGTGTTTTGTTCTGAAATAACTGAATAAAGCGATGAAATATCCTAGTCCAAGTCCTCTTTTCAAGGACTTTAATGGCAAGTTTGCTGTTTACAGATAATCCTTAAACCTGTGTAAAGTCCCGTCAGTGTATCCCAGTGCTCCTTCATCCCAATCCCAATGCAGACTCATGCAAAAATTAATTCGTCCTAAAGTTGGACAAACTCCTGCATGAAATGTTTTTTCTCCTAGAGTTTTCCCACTTTATTGTAAACCCTTCTGATTCATTTGTCCCTGTCAGTTAGGGATGTGGCACAAAAAGGCAGCGTGTGCCCAACCAAGCTCACCTACTTGGACTCCATTACAGGGGCAACTTGTGCTTTCATCACACCAGTGGTGAAGTACAACACTGGGAATTTGTGTTTGGAAGACCAGCTTCTCCTTTGAGCAGGAGATTCCAGATCTTGCACACAGCAGCAGACAGGTGTTTGGGTGGGGATTTTTTTTGTGGATTTATGTAACAGTATCCTTCTGTTCCAGTAAATGAACTGAAAAGCACTTAAGAAAGTTTCCCTAGAAAGCTTAATTTCATGGTTTCCTTCCCAACGCCCTGCAGTTAAAGTGAAAGATACCTGGGTAGCCAGTGTCTGCACTAAAACTAAAGAATGTTAGAGTGCTCTTGTAGTCACCCTTTGTCCGGGGAAATATTACACTGTTACCACTTCATTGTTCTCCTTCTGAAAAGAACACTAACACTAACACAGTGCTAACACTGTGAGAAACTGTATCTGGATGCTCAATATCTGCATTAAAAACAATTCATTCTTCCAAATATTCTTCTTTATTCTCCATCTGTGATAAAGTAGGAGAACCAAATGGCTACTGATCTCCTCATGTGGAGACTTCTAGCAGAGACATTAAAATTGGTGTGAATGGGAGTGTAGATGTCAAAGCGCCAGAAGGAAGGGCAAGAGGAATATAACAAGGCAGGAGGTGATGCAGCCTTGATAAGCTGGTAACCAAGATCACAGAACTTCCACACACAGCTTCTCAGGACAATCAAATCAGGAAAACATAAGGTAGCCTGAAACAAAAGACAAAGTGCCATCTGAAGATGTCATCACAAGAGATGATGATGTAAAGTTAAAGAACAAGACCTCTAAGACACCCAAATAAGGAGGCAAAAGATCACAATTACTGCCAGCTCCTAAAGGAGCTAAAGGTGCATCCAAAAACCAGCCCATGATCACACTAAGACCATGGAGGCTTAAGGAGAACTAGTATCTCTTGTCCTCCCTGTTACTGCAAGTCATTATGGTCATATCAAGTGTATACATACACCTTGGTGTGTGAATGCTGGAAAGACTACTTGGACACATGTATTTAGTGCTTGTGAGTGAATATGAGTGAGTGAAATCAGTTTTGTTGTACAATGAAGTCCCTTTCCTCACCTGTACTGTCTGACATTGAGCTTTCCAACATTGTTTCTGCAGTATTGCAACTAGATCACTGAACTTGGGTTTACTTTATGAAGCCCTAATCCTACATTAACCCTGTCAATATTACTTTATAGGCCAAATATTACAATACAGGCCAAAGTCTATACCAAAATTAAAAGATAAGCTATTCACTATGATAGGTACCACTTTTATATACTTTGTGTGGGACATAAAAGAATCAGTAGTAAGTTGCTGTCCCCATCCCTTCCACTTTTAGCAGATGCTGGCCTTGTCTGGGTAAGTTTTCACTTTGTCTTTATCAGGGAGTGAACTGCTAGGTGGGCATTTGAAATAACGGCAGTTTTTCCTTTCTGTGCTGACACCTTGTGGTGATGTTACTACCACGTTGAGAAACACTGAGAGGCATGTGGTGTGTTTTCTTTGTGTTTTCCTTCAGTCTGTCAGGGCTCACCCCATGTTTTGCAGCAGCCACTTCCTGAGGCAGAATTGGTTTGTGTCCTCCTATAATACAGCTGTTGTACCTGACTGAGCCTGACACTGCTGTGACAAATGGATGTGTATTTTACTATATGCTACTAGAGGAGGACATGAGTTGTGGAAGACTACATCTGTGAATGCTTCATACAAATATGAAAGTACTTCTTCCCATTGATCAAGAGAGAACTTAGATACTAGTTGGGTAGAATTATTGTTGTGACTGTGAGCTTAGTCGTTGTAACTGCCAAAATCCTGTATTAGGGATTTCCAGGCTGCCTCAATTTGGCCCAGGCAAAGTGATTTGTTTACTTAAAGAATTGGAACTGCTCTTGCCTGTGGTCCTGCATCATCATCCAACTTAGCTCCCCTTCTAGGACTCAGATAGCAACCACAAGCTTCTTCAATTGTTGAGCAGGTTGACCTTTGTTTTCTTATGTCTTGCCTTTGCTTTGGACTGTGTCTACTTCTGTGCAACACCTGCTTGAAAATTCACTCCCTTCTTTGTTATTGCTCATTCCGATAGATGTCAGCAAAGGCCAGTGCAAAGCACTTTCTCCGCACCATCAGGAACAACCTGTTTCAAGAGCGCTGCAGAAGAAAGGAGGCTCAGAGAAGAAGGACTCTGGAGACAGTGGAGGAGAGGCACTTCCCTACTCACAAAAAGACTTTGTGAGTTTCATTTTCAGATGAGTTTAGAATCTCTGAATGTCAGAATGTGGAATATTGCTTGATTATGCCCTTTGAATGAATGATTTTGTTATGACAGATACCATGTCATAATTTTTCTATTAAAAAGGGAAAAAATAACTGGGAAGTTGCTGCACATTGTTCTATAGCTTAACCGTAATTATCATGCTGATGACCTAATGACCAGTTGTCTTATAAAATATAACATGCTTGTGTCTTCTTTCCCTCCTTGCTTATGTTGTCTCTCTTGCTCTGTGCCATTTCTTACACTCGGTCTAGGGTCAAGCATTGCAAATATTTAGTACCTGTCACAACTGCATGGGTTTTTAAGCAACTCCTCTGTGAAAAATTCATTGGAAATTAACTGTAATACTTTCCACGTGTGACCCACAGTGCAGTCAGTGACAGTCATTCTACTCAAGTCCCACTGAATTGCAGGCCTGTGGGATTACTCACAGTAGTGAGCTGATCTCACCATTCCAGTTCTTTCAGACCAATTGTTTGGTGTGCTTTGGTTAATATTTAAATTCATTACTGTATTTCCACTGATCATGGATGAGCATTGGAGGTTGTGTTGTGATTTTTCCCAATAGTTTCTCCTTCCTTGCTATGAGATTTTTGTTGATATTTAGGTGTAGAAACTGGAGGGAATGATTATAGGAGATAAGCATATAAACTACAAACGTGCAAAGGGTGAGATTCCTTTCTAGTTGTATAAAGGCCTAGCAACTCTCTTGCATCTCAAATATGTTCTCCAAATGAGGCTTCAGTGAGACTGAAATAGGGAAAAAATGGTCAGTCCTGTCTAAAAGAATTAATTTCCTCCTTGTGCAAAGGAGGACAAAAATCTGTTTATAAAACTGGACTTTGCTAACTCTGGTAGGTTTGCAATTAGAAAACAATTTTTATATGCTATAAGACCAATGGATGATAGTTACAGTGATTCTCATAGAGAATATTATTTCAGTGTTTGTTTTTTAGAATGTGGTGAAATGCAAAACATTTTTCGTTGCTAATATTTCCTCTCTTGTATTTAGCAACAAAACAATATGTCATCATTTTGAATGTCATTTAATTTTTCTGTGAGCAGTCAAGATTTATCTATAATTCTGTGGGGTTTTGCTCTACCTACTGCTTGGGTAGCAATGGGACAAAGAATAATTTAGGGCTGCTGTTTACAGGCGTCTCTATGGGACTGATAAATATCTGGCCTTTTCCAGGCATAGAATGGACGGAACAGCAGGATACTTTGCTATATTTTTGTAGTTGAATTTCCCAATATATTTAGCTCTTGGTGAAAGGCATAGAAGAGAAGCAGCAAATTGCACTGAAACTAAATGAGTGGAAAGAAGAACCTGTTGTTGAGATTCTGTTGGGAGAGTGGAATTTGTTTTTAGGAATTTTCTTCTTTGAGCCAAAATGTGCCAGCAGGCATGGCTAAACCATACTTCTTGCTTAGTCAATAGCATAACTGTCTGTCTACTCACAGTGCATTAGTTTTATTTTGTTCTTTCTCGATACCAAAACCATGTGAGTCTTGATCCTTTACCTACTCATTGTTTCTCTCTTGGCACACAGTCCTCCTGCAGAACTCAGTGCTTCACCACTCCCTGGCCCGGAAAACCTGTCTTTCCCAGGGGATAGTTGTGTCCCAGAGTCACCTGAGTTCATAGCTGAAAACAGGACTGTAATGCAGAAGAGTGAGAATAACAGAAAGACCAGAAAGACCAGAAAGACAGTAGAGCAAGGCAAGACAATAGCTCAGGTGAGCAAAACACGAAGCAGTAATAGTGCTACAGCTGTGAAGAAGACCTACCAAGTTAACTATCTAATTACTAATGAAAATGTATTGGACATCTTCAGCTTTCTGTTAATTCCTCACTTATGGAAAAAAATGTGGAATATGAAAACTCAGTGAAGCTTGAATTTGATGTCTTCCCAAGATTTGTGACTAGTCTCTTTGACTTCCATAACCTTCAGAAGCACCTGTAAGAATATTTGCTTTGGGTTTTGCTGAGTTGTCTTAGAGTAGCACGCTAAAGACTAGCTAAGACTGGAGTCTTCTCTCTATTTTAACAGGTAAAAAATGCCATCATATCCTCCTACTGCTGCCTTAATTCTTTTTAGGTTCAGGCCATTTTTGTTACCATGGCAATAGCAAGAGGACAGAATGATCCCCTCTTAAGGATAAACCCAGAGTGGTGTCCACTCCAACTAAAATAGCTAATGTACAAAAGGTCTCCACTAATCTATTTCCAGCTTCCCTGCATAGAAACAATACTAGAGGAGTGGATAGGATAGTGTAGCTAAAAATAACTGTATAGCAGTTTTTTGTTTCTATATTTGTTTGAAAGGTTGGCAGCTCTGCATATACTCAGAATATAGGGAACACTGGGTTGTGTTCAAACCAGTTTGTGTCATCCCCTCATCTTGTTCTTCCCAGGAGCCAAGGGGTGCAGTAACTGAAAACTAGCCTCTGTGTGTCAGGTCACTCCTTTGGCTGCTACTCCTGTGCTGCCCTTTGGAAGAGATGTCATTTAGGAGTCTGCTGCCCCACTCAAGGTATAGTGCCAGCCAGCATATATCTGCAGGAGAAGTTGTGGGCAGACTTAAAGTGCTTAAAAATATAATTTTGACGGCTGGCATTTGTCATTTCAGGAGACAGCAAGATAGGACTTGCATCCTTGTACTGGGATTCTGTCGTGCATTGCTCATTTGTTCATTTTGAATCTAGGCTGAGAATTCTTTTTGAGCAGTTTTATACTGATTTCCAAGATCTTATAGTGCTTATTTCTGCTTTGCTTCCAAAGTTGTGGACAGTAAGTCCAATGATCGCTTTTAACAGAATTGACGAGTATGGAGGTCCTGGGGACCCAGCGCTTAGTCTCATAATTTCCTGGCAGCCCTGATTCCAGCCCAACTTATATCATGCCCCAAAAGCAGATGGAAAGCATTTGTGTCCTTGACTTCCAGGTTACTGTTCCCTGCATGGCCCAGAGACTGCTACTTCCATGCAAAGACCAGGAGTTTTTATTCTCTCTTCTACGTCCAGTCTCTCTCTTCGTCTCCTTGTCCCAAAGCAGTTGTGGGACTTGGGAGAGACTGTTCCCAATCAGAATATTCCATTTTGCAGAAATTCTAGGGAATATGTGTTTTGTTCTAATTTAAAACAAATTCTCATACACTTAGAATTTGTCATAGAACAAAGAACTTGCTCTATAGAATGAATTTTCCAGTCTCCTCTAATAGCCATTAGAAATACTTTAATGCATCAGTTGATTGTAATAAGTTAAATTTAAAAAGCTAACTAGTAAATCTATAAAACAGACCAAATCCAAAATTTGTCATGCCCTCTTATAGTAAAATTTGCATATAAAAATGAATGTTATTGCTGATAAGGTTATGACCAGATACTTCTTTGTGTTCTAGGCAATAGCCTCTTTTGAAGCAGATGTGTTAAAAATGCACGAATCTATCAAAAGCATTCACAGTGACAGCAGGTATGTAAATGCAGTGGTACACTGACAGAAGACTGGTGGGCAGGGCTCAGTGAAGGGCTAGAAGACAGGTTATTTTTCTGTACCTTGGAGATTCTGAGATTAAATAAAGATCCTATTAAATGAGGGTGAATGATAAAAACTCAGCAACAAAAATTGTAAATGGGGATCACTGGAAAAACAATGTCTGGAAAAGCAAAACATTTTCGTTTGCTTTCATCAGCATTTCTGCAATTGCTAGTTTATATTTCTAAAGGTGATTTTTAAGGGAAAAGATGTTCATTCACATAAAAATACCAGAATAGCATACTTTTTTCAAGTTTTTCTCTGAATAAGGCTTAATCAAAACAAATTTCACGATTTGCATGAAGTTTTTAAATCAAAGTACATTGTCTTTCTAAAAAATGTGCTGTACATCAAATAGAGATTAATAGGCTTAGTACAATAACTATTGGTATAAAATCCATGACATATTATCAAAGAAGTTCCTTCTGATATTCAAACCTTTGACAGGAAAAAGTATTAATTCCTCAACTACAGATTTCCTGAGAAGTGTATTTGTTTGCATGGCAGGAGTGGAAGTTGCTGTATGGGCAATAATGCTAACCTTTTTCTTGCATTTTTGCCTTCCCCTCCTTAATTTTTGTAGTTATATATGAATGTGCTCTAGATAAAACCATGGCTGTGACCCCTTAAACCAATGGAATTACAGTGAAGTGTAGTATTTTATCCTGAATCTACTCTTTATTTCCTTCAGTATGTCCAGTTCTCTCTGTTCCTGTTCTGTTTCATTCTAAGTACAATTGCTGCTCCAAATTCACACAAGGCCACTTCAAGATCAGAGCTAAACAATTGCAGTTCCATTGTAAGCCTGTGTCCTTAACTCGCTCTCTGTTCTCACCTGGGCAAATAAAGAGATGTGGCAAAGATCTTCAGCTTTTGTTTAGGTTAGCAATAGTTGAGAGGATATCTGGGAAGCCTGCTCCTGAAATGCTGCATCACCCTTTGACCCAGAGCTTATCATATAATGGGGTGAATGAATCACATTACTCATGGGAAGCTCTTTATTCTTATTTGTGATCCAACTTCCAGCATTCATGTGCCTGTTCACAGAACTGGCTCTGAGTTATTTGAAGGGAGTCAGCATTTTACAGTAAAGACCCCTTAAACGCTGTTATAAGGGACCACTGTAATATTAATCTTAATTTTAAATTATATGACTTGTCCTATTCAGACAAATCTTGCATAATTCTAGAGAAATCTAGTGGGACTCTTGTCTCTAAGCCAAAGTATAACCAAAAGAAAGTGAATCAGATGAACTTCTGGATGTAACTAAGCAGGACAGATAACTATTTCAGCTCGGTGATATGAAGCAGTTGGTTTATTACAGTAGTGTTAACAAACTTTACTGTCTCCACCTCAGCCATGAGGAAGGCAAAACTATTTCTACCCTGACTTCTTAGAGAAATCCCAACTAGAACAGAATTATGGTATTTTTGTCATACTGTGCTCTGAGTAGGTAATTTCTAAATCTCTGGTATGTGTGGGAGGGTGGCACTTCTTATTGCAAAAATCACAATGTCTTTTCAAGGGCAAGTGGCCTGTGCAGGAACTATTCATATAATCAAAGAAACTGCATAGAATACCATGAGCAAGAAGAAAACTCTATCAAAGGGGTAGAGGCTGCTTTTACTTTGTTGTTGCCTGTGGCCTGTAGTGGGAACTTTTGCAGTTCAGGGAGTTGCCATAAATAGTTTGCTTCTAGGCAGAGGGACTGCTGTAATGTCTCCCCTGTTGAAGCCACCTTTGTGGGAAAGGTAAAATGCAAGGTTCAGTCCTGGCTGTAGCTCCATTCAGCTCACATCTTTCCTCATCTAGAACACTCCTGTTCTTGCTAATTCCATGGATACAGCCCAGCTCCTGAAACATTGGTCTCTAATCCCAAAGCTGACAAAAATTTTCTAAACTGATAAAGGGGATAAAGTTTGTGCTAAAGTGCTAGCTCTTTTCCATGACTACATGTATTTGTGTATGTGTGATCTAGCAAAAATCCCACCCTCCTGTGTCTCTGGCAGGTACATGAAGAAGCAGTTCAACAAATGGAAGGACAAAATACAATTTCTTCACAACTGCCAGGAAGAAAAAAGCTGCAAAATAGAGGCGAAACTCCAAAGACTGAGAGTAAGCCATAAACACCTACAAATGACACTGCAGCAAATGGAGCAAGAAGTAAAGGTATAGTGACAAATATACCAAGAATCAAAGCTATGGGCAATTACTGAACACTGACTACTGCTTCCTGCAGACCAGCAGTCTTGATACTATTTCATGCACCTTCCACTAGTATTTTCAGTTATCTTAGATTCTTGTCTTCAGAGAAAGTAGATAGAAAGCAGCAGGGATTTTCTTGTCATTCTGTGTATATTTAGCATCTAGCACAGATACCCATACTGGATGTTTAGATACTACTGCAATGAAAATAATGAATATTCCAATAAGAGTGAGAAAATGGTTTCCAACAGAAGTGTTAGATACTCCACTGCAGTCTTTTCTTCAGAGAAGAGTCCTGTGTTGGCATTGAATAAATAAAATACTCTTTTGTCATTCCTAATTACTGTCTTTTACTGGAAAGTAATACAGACGTCTTACAGAAAATATTTTATTTCTTTTCAATTGTATTGATTCTTGGTCATTAAAATTATTTGTGAGATTCTAAAAAGGCCCTTATTTCACAGAGAATGTATACATATTTGCCACATACAGCATTTTGTAGCATCTTCGGCAATGCTGCTTTAGTACTATTGGCAAGCCAAAATATCAGTTATTTTCACAATGTATTTTCTGTGTTTTGTCTATTGTAGACAATGTTACAGTCATCAGAAGATCCTTTTGCGCAGTATCAGAATACAATGCCAAGAAATCCCCCTGTTCTGCTGGAAAGGAAAATGCAGGGTGGATTAAATCCTGCCCAAATAAGGCCTACTTCCAGAACATGTGCAGACTGGAAATCTTTGAGTCCCCCCAACCCTGCAAATAGAATGCAGCTTTTACAGACACCTGAGGTTCCCACTGCAGTGGACTTTATGTTTTCAGATGACCCACTGGAGTCATTGTCCCTCCAGAGTGACAGACCTTTTATGGGACAGTATAAAAAAGCAAATGAGAACCAAACATATCTGCCTAAATTGACAGAAAACTCTCTCAGTGGCGTCATGAGGAATACAGTTCTTACTCCCTCTGCAGTGCAACTACCACCTGATGAGAAGGAAGTCAGGGAGGAAATGGAACTGCAGCAGCTAGTGATGAAACTGAAGGATGGATTGTCTCTCCAAACCCAACCAGGTACAAGCTCTCCCAGTAATCTCGACACTGTCTTCTCACCTTCATCCAGTTTACTCTGTAATATTGTTCATAATCATTTAACTCTTCAAGGAAATTCAGAATCTTGCCTTAGCCATTGTAGGAGCATTCAAGCTCTGTACTGTAAGGTAGAGCGTGTTCCAAATATAACCCTTAATGTTTGACTAATTTGAAACTGGATGAGTTAGAGCTCATAAGAGAAAATCAGTCTCAGCAGTTAACTAAGGAGCAAAGTTAAACTGGTGAGGGCACTAGAGGTCTTTGCTGTTGCCACTTCTGTGACACTGTAACTGTGACTCCAGTCGCAGGCAGACTTCCAGCAGTACAAAATCCCTATGTAATCAATGATTTTACACAGCAGGGCTTTGTTCAACACTCAAGATGCCTCACTTTTGATAATGAGGATGTAATCAGGAATATGACATAAAAAGCTGCCATTTCTACAGAGTTATCTTAACTTAAAGATTTATAAACAGTTTTCCAGGGCTCTGGCAGCATTCAAAAGCTTAGAAAGACTTAAAATCTGTTCTACTTTTCAGCCCAACAGACTACTTTGCAGCAGGAGTTGTTCTCTACAGCTGAGCATGTTTGCAGGTCCTTTTCTGACCTCATCAACCAAGTAATTTCACCAGCTTGTGAATGATGGAAGCCACCATTCACCTTACAGCTTCACTAAACTACTTAAGGTAATTGATGCCATGTCAAACTCTTTAAAGAGTCTCAGGTGTTGCATTGTAATAACACAGCATAACAGATTTCTGCATTTAATGACTTCACCAGGAACATATTGGAGAACAATATTCCTTTTTTGTGGTTTCCAGCTCCTGTGCAGTGGATTCCTCAGCAGTACAAATGATTGCCCATTTCTCTCTCTTTAGCTGAGTTACTTCTTTGTAAGTCACTCAAGTATTTCTTGTTGGTGCCAGCAACAAGGAAAACTTTTTTTTTTTGGTAATGCACAGAAGTATTTTAAAGATCTGAGAAATGAAAATTATGCAGTACCACTTCAGAGATAAAAAATATAGACTTAGTTACTTATTATCACAGTTCTGCAGGAGGTGCATAAAAAATAGTGAATGAGTACGTTCGTGTGTGTTCAAAACCAGTTATGGTTCAAGAAAATATGCATAATTTTAAGGATTTTAAGGATGTCACTGAAAGTATACCAGCTTTTCAAGAGAGAAAATACTCCTAATTATTACAGAATTTTTTCTGTGATTACTGAGAAAATAAATTTGGCTTGGGTAAAAGCAAAATATTTTTGAAAGCTTTGGGAGAAAAGTGAGATAAATTATATATTCTGAAGCTTTGCTTCATGTATAATCAAACAGAGTTTAGGCTGATGTGATTGAAAAGACTAATGAAAAGTGTAGTGCCTAAAAAAAGCTGCTCAGCAGAACTCTTAATTTTCCACATAGATTTTCCTTGCTTGTATTTTTCAGAATTAATTGTAATCATCAAGATAAATCACAGAATCACAGAATATTCTGTGTTGAAGGGACCCAAAAGGATAATAGAGTCCAACCCCTAGCCCTGCAAAGGACCATCCACAACAGTCACGCCATGTGCCTGACAGTATCATCCAAATGCTTCTGGAACTCTGTCAGGTTTGGTGCTGTGACCACTTCCTGGGGAGCCTGTTCCAGTGTCCAACTACCCTCTGGGGGAAGAAACTTGTTCTAATATCCAACTTAAACCTCCCCTGACACAACTTCAGGCCATTCCCTTGGGTTCTGTCACTGGTCACCACAGAGAAGAGATCAGTGCCTGCCCCTCCTCTTCCCCTTCCGAGGAAGTTGTAGCTGCAGTGAGGTCTTCCCTCGGTCTCCTCTGCTCCAGGCTTAACAGATCAAGTGACCTCAGCCTCTCCTCATTGGCTTCCACTCAAGGCCCTTCCCCATCTTCATTGCCCTCCTTTGGACGCTCTCCAACAGTTTAATATCTTTCTTATATTGCCACAATATTCAAGGTGAGGCAGCCCCAGTGCAGAGCAGAGCAGGACAGTCCCCTCCTTCGACTGGCTGGTGATGCTTTGCCTGATGCCCCCCAGGACATGGTTGGCCCTCCTGGCTGCCAGGGCACTGCTGGCCCATATTCAACTTGTCATGGACCAGGACCCCCAGGTCCCTTTCCACACCACTGCTTTCCAGCCTCTCATTCCCTCGTCTGTCTGTACATGCAGGGTTGCCCATCCCAGGTGCAAAATCTGGCACTTCCCCTTGTTGATGGCTGGTGATTGCCCAGCCCTCTAATTTGTCAAGGTCTCTCTGCAGGGTCTCCCTGCCATTGAGGGAGTCAACAGCTCCTCCCAGTTTTGTGTCACCTGCAGACTTGCTTAGTATCCCTTCTAGTCCTGTGTCCAATCATTTATGAAGATGTTGGAGAGCACAGGGCCTAAGATGGAGCCCTGTGGAACCCCACTAGTGACAGGTCACCAGTCTGATGTTCCCCCCGTTGACTATCACCCTCTATGCTTGACTCACAAGCCAATTGCTCACCCACCACATGATGTGTTTATCCAGCTGTGTGCTGGACATTTTGTCCAGAAGAATACTGTGAGAGACAGTATCGAAAGCTTTACTGAAATCCAAAAAGATTATATCAACTGGCTTCCCTTGATCTACTGGGGGTGATAAAGGGACTGTCTGACTCATTAAAATGGCTAGAAGTCTTATTTTCTGTTGGTAGCACCTCAGCCTTCTTCTTGAAAGACCTTACAGTGTGGTGAGATTAATGAACATTCCTGGTTCTTTCTGCTAGTTTTGGTCACAGAAGGCCTGAATTACACGCACTGCAAACACTCAAGAATTTACAGCAACTGTTAGCCACTGGAAACTAAGAAGTGGTTTGTCTCTAGTAAAGGAAGTATGAAGATGGTGGAAAGAAACTTATTGAGGAAGGGCCCCAGAAAACAGTGATGAGGTCACCAGTAAGTGCATGCAGCCACACTAGCACATAAACAATACAGTGTGAGATAGAAGCTTAATAGCTTTTGCAAGATGCCAGTGCCAAGAGATAAACAACAATCCAAGGAACCTAGTTGTTGATTATGGGAAGATATCCATCAGCTTCTGATGAGGCTTTAAATCTCCAGCCAGTGTGTGCATCTGAATTAAAAATGGTTGGAAACAGTGACAACTGACAAATACTAGTTTGGTCTGATGCAATTTCACTGAACATATCTGGAGCCCAAATTCTTACAAATAGATATTCCCGAACTACCATGAACTCTTACTTCATGGCAGTGTGTAAAGACTGAAAGAAGTGTTTTCCCATGCTAAGAAGCAGTTGTTTAGCTCCCAAATACCTACAAGATGAAAGGGACAAAATCATAAGGTCTTTCTTTTGCTGTTACTCAGTTCAGCTGACAAGGAATCAGCTTCTGTCAGACATGTTCATCCCATCCTTCTGCCAGACTCAGGCTGGGAAACAGTAAGCCAGGTGCAGTATCTACAAAAACAGTCCTAACTCACTCAAAGATCTGCCATGACCTTTATAAGGAAGAGTAGTAGGAGGCAATGTCCTGTCTGTAAACACAGTAACATTTTGAATTGTTCCTGTATAGCAGATCTACTTTCACCTCATACTCGGAGTCCTTACTTTTTCTCAACACAGACAACCTTTTGTCATTTGCACTTTATCACATGCAGGTTTACATGTAATGAATTGCATCTCCTTTTTTATTTCAGCACAATTAATTACACAGATTGTGTCCTTTATATCTGCAATTACCAAATGTTCTCCACAGTGTGACCTATATTAGAGATTCATCTGTTTTCTCGGTCTTAACTGCGCATCCTTTCCTCGAAGGCCAAATTTTGCTACAGACTATTAATTAAGAAGCTTGCTGAAGCAGAGAAGTATTGAAAATTTGTTTAAGCTAAATATCATCTTGGCCCATAGTGGTATTTCACCATTTCTGTTGCTATCTGAAGGGAAGAAGAAAGCTGCCATGAGCCATTTCCCAAGGGATCCTATTGTTGCAGCTGGGATATATAAGTGGAAGCACTAGCCTCTTCCCAAAGGGCCCTGTGGAAAAGCAGCTAGGGTAAACAGTACCTGTTCGGGTAATCTGTCTGATTTTATATTTTCTAGAGCTGAAGTGCATATGGGAACAGGTAACATCTGGTCTACTACAATACCAGTGGTATTGCAGTACTGGCTGAGGCATCCAGCCCTTAACATGCTCTTTGTCAGTTGCTGGACTTAATAGCTGTAGGGACTGTGGTTGAAGACATGTCTCTTATGTTGATACAAAGTTGCATACAATGGGGCTTTTAGATATATTAATATAATTTAGTTAATTAACAACATAGGAACAGGAGAGAGAGGACCTGTTGTAACAATGGTCTTGCCGCCCTCCCACACGGTAGCAGAGCACACTCATAGGGTGTGGCTGCAGTTCGGGGGGGGTGGTGTTGCTGAGTACACTAAACTCTGTGTTCCTGTGCTTATCCTGCTTTAGTGTTCCCTCTTCTCTTGAACACTTAAATAGTTTGTTGCATGTGTAACTTGAAGCACAAATCCAGTGCCATTGAAGCTGATAGTCCTCTTACAGTTCTTTGTCTGCTTCCTTAAGATAATGATTTCACCAAGTGAGACTGTGTTTAACCTTTACTTTGTTCAGGCCCAGTAACCATTTTAAGATTTCCTTTACACATTTTGTTACTTGAACCTATTTCTCCAAGTTGGTGAACAACCAGCAAACCAGTTTTTCTGTGGGCATTTGGAGAAAAAAAAAAAAAAGAAAAAAGAGCAATGAAATATTGCTACATGCTCAAGGAAAGNAAAAAAAAAAAAAAGAAAAAAGAGCAATGAAATATTGCTACATGCTCAAGGAAAGAAACTTTGAATGAGCAATTAAATATAATTGCCCTGGAAAGCTGAAATTTGTAGTTGCATCCAGCCAGTCAGGCAAAGGAAATATTTTATCTCATAAAAGCATGAAATGTTACCTGCCCTAAGTTATGTTACATTAGTTTAATATCAAATTGCCTGTTAGAGTTATAAATAACAGAGGAAACTGATTTTTCTACAAAGAGCTTGCAAACGAAAACAGAAGCAATTGTAAGTTATACATGAGTTTCTTGTATTAAACACTTTAAATAAGAATGTGTAACATTTTAAGTAGTATTTTTAATAACTAAGAATTTAGGGAAAATATCATAAAAATATAATGTGAAAGCAGAGGAGCTGGTAAAATCTGTTAACCCTTTTACTTTTGCTAGAAAACTTAAAACGTTTTTGGAAGGTATTTTTCATGTAAAAATATGTACTATTTTTCTTTTAGTAGGATGATGTCTTTGAGCAGTGATTGCTTTGTGCAAGTGTACAGCTACACATACAATCAAAATCACCATCTTAACTCTAATCCAGTCTTGGAACCAGTGGAGGGTTTTTGATAATTTCCTTCTCTGCTTGTCTGTGTTTTGTTGAAGGATCAGTTATTTCCTGTTTTGTCACCCAAAATCGTGCCATGTGTGAATGGGTCCCATGTATTACTGAGATACAAACAGGTTAAAGTAGGCAACTGCTTATAAATCATGCAGTTTATTAAGGAGATGAAATTAATGGATAATTAAAAAAACCCATAAGTCCAAGTTAATCGGAGATATGGTGCCCATGCTTACAGGCCTTTTTCTACATGTAAATTGACATCAGTGAGGATTAGAATGCAAAAAATAAAGAGAAGTAATTAAAAAATATCTACAAATCAAGATCTTGAACTAAAAGTGTGATTTCCTCTTTTTTCCTAGCTCTCCAATGACTCTTCGAAGTAATGTAGGTCTACTCTTATGCATGTGGATACTTATTAAATCTTCAAATGAGTCTCTCTTCTTCAGAATTGGCGACCTCTGAATATGAGAAAATATCCCTGAAAAGTGACATGAAAATGCATATAAACAAATGATTTCCAAACAGCAAAGAGCAGCTGAATACTCAGTTTCCCACATCTGCCTTCTGCTTTTAGCTGCTGCTGGTCCCCATTTTATCAGCATTGCCCCCAAACCTCTTGCTTTGGTGATATCCATAACCCTCCACTTGCAAGAGTTGCATTTCAATGTCAGGTCACTTTGATCTTTTCCCCCAGTATGGACCTTTTCCTTCAATCTTCCTATAAAACTCTTCTACTTGTAATTAGCAGCACTTAAGTCTGCTCATAATCTTACTGGCTCACCAGCTTGTTATCAACCTCCCTGCACAGTGCATGAGATCTCTCACACTGTTTGGTTGCAGATTTGTTATTTGCTTGAGGAACTATGGGACATTTTCTTTACAATGATCTCTAAAAGCCAGCAAATTGGTTTTCTTTCTTTTAGGCATATTTGCCTTCTGAAAAATTAACTGACTAATACTGCTTATTTACCAGACCTCAAATGTATAGTAGCATCTGCTCCACTACCCTCCCTGACACCCTGCAACGTTGGGACAGCAAATTATGTGTCTTGGGCCAGGTGCAAGGGCTGTTCTGAGCCTAATCAGCTGTACCTGTGAGGGAGGTGTGCACAGCTGTGGCCACTGAGTGGCAGAGGGACTGCTGAGCAAGGAGAAAAGGAGTGGAGAGATTTTTGTGGCTGCAGTCTTCAAGTGTTTATAGTGGGGATGTGCTATGTGGCTTCTTGAGGAGGATTTTTTTAGCTGCTCTTCAGGAAGATTTGCTGTGAGTACAAAAGCTATGTTTTCCTTGTGGTTCCAAAGGCTTATTTTGGTTCATAGAGAGTTGTTACAAATATTGTGTAACTACAGTGTTGTAATATTTTGGAAATGCCTTTATGAAATCTGCTTTTTCATAGTGTTTGGATTTTGTTAGGGGAAAGATGAGTTACTAAAGATACCTTGGCCAGGTAACTGTGGAAGACTCTCCCTACTTGTCTCATTCCTCATCACTTGCTAGGATGTGATTTCTGTCTGCAATTATTACCAATTGATTTCTGCTTTCACTGATGAAATAAGGCAGTAGGATCAAGGGTTACAAAGATTAAAACAACTGGCTTTGTTAAGAAACTGCGAGACTTGGATGAGAAGTTAGATAGCTCCTCCAAAAAATAAAATTTAGGCTGTCACTGCTATAAGCTGCCTGCTATAGCCTGATGTTAATCAGTTGTACAGAAAAATCAGATTAACTGATTACAATTCACAAAACAAAGAAGGAAAGGAAGGAGTCCTTGTTTTTCTTAAAGTATGAATACTTAGTAGTGCTTAAAATCTCTGTGTAAGTGTAAACAAAAGTCAGTATTTATCACAAAACCCATAATTTGATTCTGCAAAGTACATCAAACTGTTACGCTTAATCTTGACTAGGAACAAAAGCTCTTTGTTTAGGAAAATCACGATGTGATATAGATATGAAGAGCTAGATGTAAACAAAAGTCTAGGTGGGAGTTTAGACAGGGATATTCAAAGCTGCAATCCTGAAAACAAACATTAATCCTGGGCTTTCGCCTGATGAGCATCTAAGTTTTTAACAATACTACTGCCTCATGTGTCTAAAGCTGCATTCTCTTTGTACCCAGAAGTGCATCAGTCTGGTAAGGACTGAGCAACTTGTTGCCTTTGTGATGTCTAAGACCAATGGGAAACTGGAAGTTTCAACATGGTTAAGACCAAATCAGAGCAATGCGATAGCTCAGATTTTTTGTGGAGCAGGATAGGGTACACTCCTTGCTTTTAAAAGGCAGGTAGTGGTTGTTTGGCTCATATTTTAGAAACTGACCCTGTGTGTGTGCTCTTCAGTCTGAGGGGATTGATTCCAACACAATTCCTATATCCTAGCTTAATGGCTATGACACTGTCTCTAGGTAACAGGGGTAAGGACCTCTTAATCCTTCCTATCTCAAATCCCAGCTTTCAATACTCAAAAAAAATGTTGAGGTTTGTGGGCCAGAGCTGGACTGTCCAGTGGTATAGTGTCCCTGTGGTGCAAGAACTCTGAGTTCAAGTCTATTTTTAGAGATACTCTAATAGGTAATTGTCAAGAGAGGTTCTTCATTATTCCATGGACATTCCCCCCAAAACGCCTTAATACCTCAGATACCGATCTAGGAAGTGGAGATACAGGTCTCAATCTGCTTAAGTGTAAAGAGGGTTCTGCCTTCTCACTGTAGGCCCAGTGCACTACAGCTGTTGGTGATGGCAACGGCCATTCTACCTCTCCATTACATTATAGCACCTGCCCCTATCTGGAAGTGGATATGCTCAAGGGAAGGATGCATCTGTTGGTAGTAGGATCAGAACTGAAGCCTTGGAAGGGACTGAGATTTAGGAGAAGCTATGCTGTATCTCCCTTCTGGTAATGGAGAGGGTAAGTGACATGCATATGGAAACACTTTAAGCCTAGGGGTTCTGCTCTGGGGCTGGGAACCTGGAGATAAGGAATTGCAGCATTTAATGTCACACGTAGTGGTGTCTTCCTGAAGCTGTAGCTGTGCCTGAAATCCTACATGCATCTAAGTCCTAGTTCTGTTTCCACTGTGTGTTGGGTAAAGTTACCAGTATGGAAATGGAAAATAACTAGTGGTTGACTGCTAGATGGCAAGTAAACATACCCTTCCTCTTCTGCTGAAAGACTACCATGCTTCCCAACAGCACCAGTGCCCTACATTCCTGAGGTGACACACCTCTCAGAATGGGGAATTCAGAACTAGCCTGTATATAGCACAATAGTGGTAAAAACGCTGGTGTGGAAGAATATATTTGTATTTTCAGTTGCTGAGCTGCCTTCTTTGTTCTAATCCTCCTATGTTTCACTTTCTGAGCCCCTCCTTCTCCATCAAACTGAAACTTAAAAGCTGTTGTTAGAGATCAGGTTGTCTGGAGGTCAAATTTTTGCTGAGATCACATTGAACATAAACATAGCTCTGTACTTGATTAGGAGGAGTTTGTGCAGCACTGTCCTCTGTTTCTGTACTATAACCACACAACACAATAAGACTGCATCTCTTTTCTTTTCCACTAGACTCTAGTTATTGCCCATGAGACTTGTATTAAAGGAGCAGTGACCTTGGTTTCTCCCTGTGAACTGAGAATGTTGAGTAGCAATCTTCTGCTCAGCTTCTGCTAGCTGCCTTCTCCCTAGGCCATGGGTTCTGGAGAGCACACAGTCCACATAGATATCCCAGAAGAGCTGAGCCAGGTCCCAGAACAAAGCCCCATGTTTCAGGTTCTCTGATGATTTCAGAAAAATCATGAAGTCCCAAAAGCCACTGACAGAGTCAGAAATGCGAGGCTTCCTCATCTCCAGTAAGACAGCTGAGGAGGATTCCCAACACTGGGGATCTGCCCACCCAAGAGCTAGTGGATCAGTTTGACTATGGCAGAGGAAAGGTGTCATGCAGAATGCTGCCATGATTAGCAGAGAGCAGGTGAGTCTCATGTTACAGTGGATTCTTCCTCTGCTCCCAAGGTCCATTGTGTCACTAAAATATAAGAAAACCAAAAGAAGCTGAAAATTTTCTCGCTTTTAGATGCAGAATCATATAGAAGGCACTCAAATGTTAATTGTTTCTCTGCTCCTTGAAGATGTGTGTATGCTTTTTTACATGTGTGAATATAGATACTAGAGGAGTTGCAATACTGTGTGCAGCAGAAGCATGTGTAAAAATTTGCTAATCATCTTCAAATCTGTATGATGAACTCTCTTGTTTGGAACTTCTTCACACTGAAAGTTTTTTACCTTTCTTGATTTACAGATCCCTACTTTTTCAGTAAAAATCCATTCCTTTTTACAAATTTTAAGCCTTTAGGCAGTCTTAGTTTTCTCAAAATTTTACGAGACCTTTCTGAGTCTTCAGAATCACAAGCATCAGTGGAGCAGCAGGTGGAAAACTTGTGGAAAATGTGTTTTAATGGTTCTAGTTAATGAAAGTTGCAAATTCATCCATTGACCAGTGGTGTTTTGCCTGCTAAAATGCAGAACAGTTCTGAAAAGAGAGTATAGCAAAGCCATGGCATGGCAGCTGTGTTGTACAACATGTATACACGCACATGGAATCATACAACAGTTTGGGTTGCAAGGGACCTTTAAATGTCATCTAGTCCAACCCTTGTCCTATTGCAACAGGCCCTGCTAAAAAGTCTGTCCCCAGCTTTCATATAGGCCCCCTTTAAGTACTGGGAGGCTGCAACAAGGTCTCTCTGGAGCCTGTTCTTTTTCAGGCTGAACAATCCCAACTTTCTCAGCTTTTCCTCATAGGAGAGCAGTTTCAGCCCTCTGATCATTTTTGTAGCCCTTCTCAGGACTTGCTCTAACAGGTCCTTGTCTTTCCTGTGCTGATATATCTATCTATATATATGTATGAAGTACAGATGCTTGTTGCGGATCACTAACAATTGTCTGTTAAAACTGTGAAATTTGAGAAGTAGCACCTATAACGGTTAGACAAATCCTGAGAATTATAACTTTTTGTAGACAGAAAGGCCTAGTTGTCTCTGTCAGTTTTCATTTCTAGTATGTGCTTCTATATGTTGAGTTTTCAAACATGCTTCTGGAATTTTTAAGATTCTAACGAGTTTGGGGATTGATTTTAATGTTGTTCATGGCATATGGAGAACTTTCCATTTGTGGAAATCAGCAACATCTGAGATATGTGTTTAGGACAAACAATTCTGTTTAACATATATGCTGACCATCTGAGTATTCACGCTTTTACATTTTCAGTTTGATTGTTGGCAGGGGGTAAGCTACCTCTCTTAATGAGCTTAACTTGATAATCAGCTGGCTTTTGGCGTAGAAAGTCTCTTCCATGAGTGATCATGAAGAGCAGAAGAAATGTTCCTTTGCTGTGTGATGGAGAATGCCAAAGGCAGGATATGGATGTGCAGAGGGATTGTACATAAAAGGTAGCTCAGACACAAGCCTGTGTGCAAGACTAGAGAAGAGTAGGCTGCTTTCTGGAACATATTTCATTGTAGAGCTAAAAGACTCTTCAGAGACTTCAGTCCTGGCAGTGATATTCTTACCTGGCCCCCTGTCTGGCCACCTGGTTGTGTTCTGGGAACATTTTTTGGGTATTCAAACTTTACTCTCCAACTGCTTACAGTCACTCTTTAATCTGAGTTGGGATTTTGTGAGAACTGGTTTAACAGCCTTGGCTCTGAACCTTCCATTTAATGAATAAAAGAGGGCCAGCTTGCTCTTCCCATCCTGCTCTGCCTAGTGGGATGTCACTTATGACAGTAATGGGGCTGTCCTTTTGCTGCTCCCAAGATCTCCAGTAGCATCATTCTTCTGTACCTTACTGCACAAGGCAGGTTTTGATTGCTTTCTCGGAAGCAAACCAAAGGACATCCTGTGAGTCACTATTTCCTTCTTGTTTGTGCATCAGAGCCCTTCCACTGGGCAGCAGACACCTGTACATGTATGCTATGCAGTATGCACATACCTATCTGTTTACTGAGACTTATTCAAGAGACATAATTGACTTTTTTTCCAAGCTTCTAGTTTTCAAAGCGGCCTAGCAATCTCAGATATGACCATGGGGGTGGGGAGACAGATACAAGACAGCAGTGGCGGGGGGAGCCCCAACACCAAACAGTTCAGACAAAGGAGTAATAATAAAATGGGCTAATAATACTAAATAATAATAAAATAATACTAAATAATAATAATAATAATAATCCTTAAAAGGATGGTTCTGTGACTTGGACAGTGCCCATCTGGTTTGTACAGGTTAACAGTTGAACAGGTTGCTTTGCATTTTCTGCTCCCCAGCACCTATCAGAAACTTTCTAAGTTACAAAACTGAGTAAGACAAGGGTTCTGGATTTGTCAGAACAAAGGGACAGCCCTGGGCAGGGAGCTGGTAGGGCATTAATATAAGGGTGGGTGCCCTCAAAGGTGTGATGTGAATGCCATTAGTCGGGGCCAGTAGCTAAGGTCGCTAATCCTTATAGTCTGATCAAACTTAGACAGCACTGTGCTGTTAGCCTTCCACAAGGTTCAGGATTTTATTTTTTTAAATAGTTGAGCACTGAGGGCATGATCAGGAAATGCCAGATTTCATTAATCTCTTACTTGTGCCTGTGGTGAATGCTTCCATGCAATTCCCTCCCTCCCCCCCAGTCTTCAGGTCTTTCTGTCCGTAAATTGAAGTTTGTGTGTGTGTGCATGCTATTTACACCTTCCGGCTCAGACTTTTTTTCCCCTCACCCCCGCTTCTCCTCGCAGTTTCCTCTCCCGTTCCACTCCCCGTCATGAATAATGCCGTACAATAATAATTTAAAAAGTTAATCAGTTCATTCGTTACCACCATTTAACTTGTAGCTCTCAGTTATTAAGTTTCTCGACCCTGGAGCTGCCGCAGCCGGTCCGGCGCACCAGGGGCGGGTGCCCGCCCGGCGCAGCGCCCGCGGGGATCCCCGCGCCGCTCCCGCCAGGAGCCGGGCAGTGCAGCCACTCCAGCGCCGCTCCCGTCCCGTCCCGCCCGGCTGCGGCACCGCCCGCAGCCTTCATCCCTCATCCCTTACCTCTGCGCTCCGGCGGGCAGGACAGAGCTCTCCACGCCCGCTGCTGCCGCCGCGCTCCTTAAGAAGCCGGAGCGGGCAGCCCCGCTTAGTTTTTACGTCAGGGCTCGGGAGCAGCCCCCACCCCCGGAGCCCGGCCGCTGCTCCCGGGCACCCGGAGCCCCCTCCTTCCCTGCGCGGAGCTGCCCCTGCTGCAAGCGTTCTCTGCTTCTCTGCCCTGCCTGTTCCCCTCCGCTTGCGGACCCCCGCCCGCCCGGGAGCAGCCTGGTAGCTGTGCTGCCTCTGGCCGAGGGGAAGTTGTGCACAGGGGGCTGGAAGAGTAACAGACTTGGCAAAGCTGCAGCTCTCCTCTTGCCCCCTCTCCTACTGGTGCTGCATCGGGGGAGTGGGGGGGGCGGGGGGCAGAAGGGGAAAAGTAGAAAGCAAGTCCCCACCTTGGAGCTCAAGTTGTCTAGACCTAGCTCAGTCCTCAGGTATCTTGCTTTCTGTGCTTGGCTGCTGGAGGTCCCTCCACCCCAGAACAGAAGTCTGTGTGACACAACTAGAGCTGTTTGCTGGCTAGAGGTCAGCACATTCAGCAGCAGGTCCAGCTCTCCTGGGAGTTGAAGCAGAGACCCAGACAAGAGCAGAGTCACAGAAGAAAGCCAGTAAAGGCATTAATTGCTGTAGTGGGGCTGAGATGCACTCACTGCAGCGCAATTTACGCAGCTTTACCTGAGGAAGAGCTACCTTGGAGGGCTGCTCACTTTCCAATGGAGAGCCTTGGCTACATTTTCCCTTCCAAGAAAAATTATGTGGTCTATTATTGCTGTGTTTTCTCTCTGTGAGGTGCTTTACTGGAGCCTTTCTCCCTTGTCACCTCTTTGTAGCTGCTATCAAACCTCTGTATGTGTTGGTGAAATGGGCTAAGCTGGTAGGGAAGTTCATAGGCCAAACCATGTAGTGCTCTGCTGTCTGAAGCCAGTGCAGCTGCAACAGTCCATACCAGCTGGGCAGCAGCCCACTTGTTTTTCCAAGACTTTCACTGGCAACTCCCTCCTGTCTTTGCACTTGGAACCATAATCCCTTCTCCAGGAAGCAACTGTGCTTCAGTAGCACTAGTCTTGTCTTTATTAAAGTCAGTGGGGCCACATTGGTTTATATCAGCTGCAAAGTTGTTGAAACACTGGTTTCTCTGTTGTTCGTTAATACCTTTATAATTTGAATTCTTTCTGTGCATCCAGTCCATGCAAATGGTGAAGCATCTTCCTTTTCTAACCCTTGTGATGTGCCTATGACAATAAACACTGCTTTTCTCCTGATGCTTTGTCTCCTCAATAAGCAATGCCTGTGAAGGTGTATTTTGTGTAGGTAATGCTACTGTTTAACAAAAGTGAAAGGAAATTCCTGTGAATGGGAGAACATCCAGATAGAACCCCTGTAAATAGCTATACTGTAGGACTTTGGCAAATTTGCAAATGTTCCATTTACTTATCAAGAAGTATGGGGTTGGGAATGAGGGAATAGTGATCACCAACTGCTGAAACAGACTTTGGGATGAACTGAAGAGTGCAATGCCTTGCAAGGGGCCCTTGCAACATGGTGGGGGAAACCTCTCATATATAGGATCTCCAGCATTTCTTCTCTGTGCTATTGAATACAGGCTGTTCCAGTAGACTTGCTTCTCCTAGGTTCTAGGGCTGAAATGATCTTTAAGAAACAGCTTTTTTTTTTTTTTTAAGTCTGCTCTGTAGGAGCTGGTTCTGGGCCCGTGTGCAATTTAGAGCCTTTTAGGAAAGTGAGTAACCAGCGTACTACTCCTCTGTGTTGGAGGACTGAAGGCAGCTCATGGGTAGAAAAGGCTCTGAGGCAGCTTGTGTTTGTGGATGGCCTGGGTACAGGAAGCCAGACCAGAGCAGGACTAAGATGCCACAGGAGTGTTTTTTGCTGATGTTTCTGGGTCTATGGGGCATTGCTCCAAGTACTCTGCCCTATGCTGTTAAGGGAAGAGCAAAATGCTCCAACTGGAAAGGAAAAGGTAAAATGTTTCTTCTGAGTTTATATATTTCTGTCAATGTGCAACATTTGGGGATTCATTGTTAAGAAGTGAGTTTATTTAATAGAGTCCCCTTCTGGGATGCACTTTTATCTGGTTTTGGATCAAGATCAACATTGGTTTCATTGCACTCAGAATCCTGGTAGACACCAGGGTGCTGAACCAGGGGTTCTCACAGAAATGAGAGTTGTTGCTCAAGGGAAATACTGCTACAGATAAAATACTTGGCTCCACAAATACTTCCTGAGCCTACTACACTATGTTCCCTCTGAACCAGAGCACTCACGTTCTATTTCTGGGAAAGAGGTTTTTGATAATTAGATTGATCACCTCAGCTTCCTAGTGGAGAATAAACATAGAAGGATTGGCCATCTCATTCACTTGCAGATACTCTCCCTCAGTACAGCTTTCTGTGCCCTTTTTAGTCTATCAATAATCGTTCTTCCATTGCAGTGCATGATATATTCCCCTGGCAGCCAGGGTTCACATCTTCAGTGGGTCTCCATATCTTATAAATTTAATTCAGATTGGCTGTAGGTCAGAGTAATTTGTAGAGGATATTTTTATCAAGAAAAGTTGATTCTTTAACTCAGGGATGAGACAGAGGCTTCAGATCATGTAACACTACAGAAAGAATGCTATTCCTACCAGAAAAATATAAAAATATAAGCAAAAGTTAAAACAATCATGTTATAGGAACAGGGGATGAGAATTGAGAAAAGTAGGAGGCCATTTCACTGGTATTTGTATTTTGAATAGAAAAAAGGTATAAACAGCCATGTGCACAGTTGCTTCCTTCCTGCATTTGCTCCTGGCAAATCTTGCAATGTTGTTTAACATTAGTGAGTAATAGGCAATGGTTTATGGGTTGCTTGACCTAAGTATTTACAAATTTAAACAAAACTTAAATTCAGCACTGAGACTAAGAGACACCAATGTGTGATGGTATGTACAGCTTGCCTGTTACTTCCATAAGCAGCCACACCTGGACTTAGTATTAAGCTTTGTAAAATGTTCTGCATGATAAAAGACACACTTAAAAAAATAAAAAGCTTTAAAGACATATTCTTAGCTGAAAGTCTGAGTTTTTCTGAATTGGAATCCAAATTATTCCAGCTTTCTGTGAAACCTGGCTAAGTGACAGCAAAGCAAAACTTGTGACTCTCAGAGAGGGGAAAACCCAAAGGTCTTTTAATTTTTAAATTCATGGTACATGGCAGAGGCTTGATTTCTGCCCCCCCCCCTTCAAAATCCACAAAGGTGAAGTGTGGAATCCTACTCCCATTTATACCTTTTCCAACCCTTTTTTAAGCAGGAGATTAAACTGTCTTTAAAGCTGGCTCCCTGACAAATAGTACCTAAAAGCTTCTTGGAAATGAAATTAAATACTTCATCCAAAGTGTCTTTGTGGATATTTTTTAGTAATTCTTAAAATTATATTTAAAGGGCTTGCTTTGAGTCAGGACTCTCAGTGGACTCAGTAAATGACAACAAAAGCCTCTGAATGCTGAACTTGTTTGAAAAATACCTGTATCAAAAAATATATATTTTTGACTAGTAAATCATATAGGATAGTGAGGAGTCTGTATCCTATTAGTGGCGGACTGATGTTTTATAAGTGGAAAGATGGGCAGAATTGCACAATTTCTTCACCAAATTATTTGATCGCACCCATACCCCTATCCAGGATGGTTTGTGTAACCCTTGATAAATAATCTATATCTAAGTATTGATATCTAAACATGGTTTTTAAAATTCTGATGTCAAGTTGTTGGGTTTTTTTTCTGGTGGATTGAATCTGCACTCAAAGCATTTGATGACCCTACACTGCTCGAAACAATCCTCTGGATCTATTCTCTGTTGAAAATCACTGGATGTGATGCAACACTTATTCAGTTCTAACTGGTGGAGGGATGTAGTTACTTAAACACCCAATTCTTCAGTGCTGTACACTATTGCTGATGACCTGAAACATCTCCATGGAGCTGGCAGACAAGACTTGGGACAGGCAGTCCAGTGTATTTCTGTGCCAGGAGCTGGAGCCCTGTGCATGCTCTGGCATGTCTCTGGCCTGTGCCTGAGAAGTGGACTTGAGCCTGTGATGACTTAGGCAAGATTTGGTGCTCTGCTTCTGCTGTTTTTCTCTGCGGGGGTATACTTCTGAGCTCTGTTGGATTTCATGGTGTTTGAGAAGTGTTGGTGAAAAGAGTCCTCTGACAGTCTGTAGTTCAAACTTCTGCTTGCGGCAGGTCTATTACGAACACTGGATCAAGTCAGCTGTGGCTGGACTCCTGGTGTAATTTTTTTCCTCTTCTATTTAGCTTGAGTTTCCTAATTTGTGGCTATTCCCCCCTGTATGACTCTATCAAGAAGAGTTTCACTCTGTTATCTTTACAGTTATTTGAAGGGAAGCTGTAGGCACTCTCTAGATCATCCCTTTGCCACCTTTTTACCAGGCCCAATAAGCCAAGTTACCTCAGCCTGTCTTCATGGGGTAGCAGGAGACCATCTTGGTTGCCATATGTTGCTTTGGCTCTGTGAGAACATGTAACACCACTATTTTCAAAGGGCTTCAGTATCTCACCCCACAGAGCTTGATAGTGCCTCTGACTTGTCGCCTTCTTTGACTAAACCTTAGCCAGTTATAAGTTGCAATACTCAGGTATTTCTTTCCTGATGCATGCTACATCCGCTATTCTCTTGCCTGTAGCTTTAAAAGGCAATGTTTCCCTTACTGTTAAGTCCTACTTTTAAACCTTTCTACAATGCAAGGCTAATCTTTTGGTTAATTTCTAGACCATTTGAATGCATAGATTTTTGTGACACTTAGAATGCAACTTGAGTCTGGAGCAAGTGTTTGTGGTATTTGTCTGGAATACCATTGGGTTTTCCCACTTGCTACTGATGATTACTTGTGTATTCAGAGAAATGTGCGTGCAGATCTTCACTATGAGCTGGTGATGCAGTTAGTATTTTATATAAGAAAACCATGCCAAAGCCCATCTAGTTTTTATAGGATTTATAGTTCTTAATATCTTCTTGATAAACTGATGTTAGGTGAATATTTGTGTGGCATGCAAGCCTTGTGTGTTTTGTTTTCTTCCCTGCTTGCCATCAAATGGGTCATATTCCTTTTCTGGTTTCCCTACTGTGTGGCAGATCCCCAGATCTTAGACTTAGAGGTTTACCTCTTATTGCTAGATCTTCTCATCCTGTTTCAGCATTGTGTAGGGACTTCCTTTATTACGGCCTTTTGCATCACTTGTGTATTTTGTCCTTAGTGTAAATGGGTCCAGTGTGCATTCTTTTACACCTACAGATTTCTGCTTCCACTAGGTTTGAGGAACTGCAGCTCCTTATTAGAAGAGATCTATCCTACCTTAATAATGTGTTTCTCTCTCTCCCTGTCTACTGGCTATTGTATGTGAGCAATTCTGTCACTAGGATCATATTTGGAGTGTTTCCTCAAGAGTAAACTTAGGTGACATTTGTCAGAAGTTTGAAGTGGTTTCATCATTGACACTTATTTAAATGAATTTGTGAAACAGGTAACACTTCTTGTGGCAAATGTATTTACCAAAAGCTTTGAAGAGGCATGTGGAACAGGTATTTTTGCAAGTGCAAGCTAAGCACTGTTGGTTAGAAAACTAATATATGTTTTTGGAAATGTAATTTGGTGAGATGTGACACTGTAAATCCAAATGACCTTTGTAAACAATGTGACCATATTTCTATCTAGACTAAAACATGCCAAGAAAATAATAAAAAACCCCTAAACTGATTAATATAGTACATTAAAAGTTAACTGTTTGTGTCCTGTGGAACGTTAGCCGTTCAGTTAGAGAGCTTTTGATTAATTTTAATGGCATCCTGGATATTTATATCTACACAACTATTACTTTTTGAAATAAGGGGTTCATTGCCACTTGGGTGCTGGACTGATATCTCTGTGTTCCAGTCACTGGTTCTTCCTGATTCAGCCCTCCTCCTTCCTCACATACTCACAGACAATGAAGAAACCCTTCTTACCTTCAGGCACTCCAGGCAGAAGGGAGAGTCACTCTGGGTATGTCACAGTTAAGAGTGGTTCAGTGAGATGTGTTTTCATAAAACTGCCACTAACATCTAAGAAAGCACAGCTATTATGGGATCAGTTTCTCCCAGGGTGTTACAGCCAAATCCTCTGGGGAAGAAAAACACTTTGACAGTGTGCTCTTTCCTGAAGGTGAGTAGGATTGCAATGTGATGTCTCCTACCTTTTATTGCTCTAAGGGTGTTTCTTTCCTGCCATGCCAGGGGGCCAGCCAGGGAAGTGTGCCAGCCCTGCCACTGTCACAGTCGCCTCGCAGCACAGACACTCCCCTGGCAGCCAGGACCCAATGCTGGGAACCTGCACATTCAGATCCAAAGCCGTTTGGGGAAAATAGTCTGCAAGAAGAAATTGTAGTGAGGACAGCAAATTATTTAGGGTCAAAAAGCAGGTCACAGGAGATTCTGGAGAGTAATGAGGATATTCTGTCTCCTGTGAAAGGGATGGACTTGGGCGATCTGGCTTTTGTTGGTTCCCTGCTCATTCTCAGATAGACCAGCAAACAATGTGCTTTACTGTATGTTCTGCTACTAGTTCTGGCCTAGGGTTCCCTGGCACTTGTAAAGTACTTGTATCTCTAAACCACACTAATGCTACTGGTGTTGTCAGAGGAAAATATTTTTTTTTCTGTGCAAGATCTATCATGCATTATTTATTGGCAGGGAAATCCGTCTTCTTGAATGATTTTCAGAGTGAAGTAGTACAAGCTCTGCCATTTATTATACTTAGATGACACAAAATCCATATGTTTTCAGTAGGGAACAGTGTTGATATAGGCAGATAGAGCATTGTTGGTTTTTTTTAATTTAAAAAATCCATAACCCTTCATTTTTATTTATTTTTTAATAACTCAGACCACTCAGCTTTTGAAACTCCCCTTTTTATTTCACAAATGTACCCTTTGAAACCTATTCTCAAAATGGATGCTACAAAAGTGATAGTAGAGTGGAAATTCTATGTAGCAAGTTTACCTTTAAATTGGAGCTTCTAGAAAGACTGTAGTTTGATTTAACTAGGTCTTTTCTCTCCTATTATTAATTAGGCACAGCTAAAAAGCTGCATATTTCACAAAGACTATAATTTATTTTTTTAATACCTGTGTATATTAAAAATGTGGTGTCTCAAACCTATCAGCCAAACAAGTCTGCCCAAAACCAAAGCTTGCTGCTAAAGGTCACCTTTGAGTAAGACAGTTCCTGTCTTAGAGATCTTATATTTGAAGTGAAAAATGCCCAGCCAAATCAGAGGAAGGAAAACTGAAGCAAAAATATAACGGGACCTGAATCTTTTACCTACTTGTCCAGCCTTCTGATGCAACAGCACATGGACAGGATTCTGCTATGTAAGGGAATCGTATCTTCCTTTCTGCAAATGAGGCAATTTTCAGTCTTGAGTTCAGGACCTCCTCATTACACAAAGGAGAACTTAAAATCTTTAATTTCCTGAAGCTTTTCAGTGAATGCTGGAGGGCACTATAATAGTTCCAGTTTCTTGGAACTGCTTTCTCATTGCACAGAAATCCTAGTCAAGCACTGTCTGTACACTATGTTATTGATAACAATTGTTAACAATATCTATAAGAATAACTTCATAATGGAGCAATAGCAATACAGAGTTCAGATGTGCCTGAAAGGAAATAGGGGAGAAATGACCAACTCCAAAGCTTGTTTGTGCACTTTGCATCCAAGTTCATTGTTGTGGCACCCTTAGAGCAGGGCATGTTGACAAGGGAAAAGGTCTGTGGAGGAAATGGATGGTCAGAATATGTCAAACGCCAACATAAATATATGAATGGAGTACAGAGGTTTAGACTGTGGTTCTTGTATTTTAGAAGCAGCTGGAGCCCTCTCTTTGAAAGCACTGATGGAGACTGCTTAATGTGACCACGAGCACTGCTACAGCAAGAGCTATGCAGTCATTCTCTAATTATATAGTTATTGGTGTGTTTTGGAGCAAACCAGACTGCTATAAATCATGTTTTGGGGAGTGATCCTTGTCAGGGAGATAAACATCTCTGTTTACATTAAGCTGAAGAGATGAGTGTTAGCATATTTTTGTGACTGCACTAAGGCTGAAATTCAGGCTTTGCCAAACTTAAGTGCTATAGAGAGGTGGAGCTTTAAGTGTCCACCGTGCTGCTGCCACAAAGCCTGGCACACTGACTAGGGGAAAGGAGGGGGGTGTTGTACCAGTATGATCTGGGCACTTCCTTCAGCTTGACAGAACAAGGTGCAATTCAGCACAACTCCCATTACCTTTGTGCAAGTGTCCTTGGACACTATCTGTGCTGAGTAAAAGCTGCAGGGGCCCAGGAAAATCAGCTGGTGCTGCTGGGAGGGGAAGAGGCATTTCTCTCTAAGAAACACCTGTGCTGTTACAAGTACTGTGAGTATTTGGTTGTGCTGTAGCTCCACGAGGCATCCAGATACCCATCACCTGGATTAGACAGTAGATGTAGATCTGTTCAGGTTTCTGCAACACTAAATACTCCTTTCTTGTAACAGTAAACCTTTTATGTTCTGATTAGGAGTGTTTCACTGTGCTGTGAATCCATAGCATCCCAAGTAATATGTGTGTTAAAGAATCCCCTCTAAAGAGTAGATACATAGTAGATGTTTAAAACCTCAGCAACCCAAAGACCCAATCTAAGGAAAACTATCCCGAATTAATAAGGTCAGTGCTTATTCTATTTCAAGGCAAATTGTTAAATTTATATCTTGGATCTAACATGTGAGGGCAACATGAATAAGGATACTGATTCTTGTTTCCAGTATGTACAAAATACTTTCAAAGGAATCAAATGGGGAAGCTGGGAGCTGTCAGTTGTTAGCCCAGTGATTCCTGCAATTTATATGGAACCAAGTTTAGCACAGCTGTCTTGAACTTACCATTTTAAAATTTATCTTAAAGCTTGTGCAAATAGCACTTGGTTTGAGTTATTTAGACACATTTCATTCTTGAGAATAAACTGGTTGCTGTCTCAGCTGGAGATAGGAAACCTGTCAAAAGTACTGTTTGTTTGTGTCATTATTCAGCTGGACACTGCCCAGGTTACATTGCAGAGAAGCAGGGTGTGTTTGTGTGTGGGGATACTTCCCTTCTGCAGAAGAGGCAAAACAGATGTTAAAAACCACAGCATATTATCAGTGTGTAATGTAAGGAGTGTGTCATGCTCATGCCTTGGTCACCAATTAAAATATAGTTTTAATGAACTCTCAACTTCTTGATGTAGTGCAGATGCAAACATATTGCTTCACAGTCTAAAATAAATTCAAAGCATTTAACAGTTGGTCTGATAGCTGAGGAAATCTGTGAATGTAAGAGATATATGCATACAAACTTTCTGAGAACTGGACTTGGATCAGAAAATTTGCTGTCTTCTGCCTCTCCACAGTTCAGTGTCACGTAACAGTGTGTATCCTGAAGAGGACCAAGTCCTGGGTCAGTGCTACAGACTAAACCCAGTCCTTTGGGGGGGATGCTACTGGGAGACTTAGGCACTGGTTAGGTCAGTGCTGAGAGAACTGACCTGTTTCCCCCGGGGTTGTATGACGGAAGCTGCATCTTGCTTGCAAGAGCAGGTTAAAAGGATTTAGTTCCTTCATGCCTTCAGTTACCAGCTTTGATGGGGAAATTCTTATACTGGCTCAGAAAGTGCCACACTAAAGCATGGTCTGTTATAGTATTAGTGGTAAAGATGAGGAGTGTCTTGTGACTTATGACAAAAACAAGATCTTTTAAAAGAAAATTTTAACAAGAACAAATTACAGGTTTTCTACAAATAAGAGCATTCAGAATTTTGCTACTCTTATCAGTTTGAGTTTGTTCAGTAATAACACACTTAAGTGGATGTCGTTGCTGGTCTGATGTGGAATCCTTGTACTGACCTAGGGACCATGTGTCCTCTTGGGTTACATGCTGCCACAAAATAACTTAGTCAACAGGCCATGCTTGCTGAGTTCTGAGCAATAAATCACTGCACTGAATTATAGTATGTGCAGCTTCAAGATAATGTTTTTGTGACCTTTTGCTTTCAATAGTACCATTTTGAGCATCACTGCCGCTAAAATTCCTATTTACTTATTTTTTCTTTAAGCTTTCCAAGGATACTTAAACAATCTCTGTGATGCTACTGATGGATGATTCACATTACATTAACTTTTCAGCTCTCATGGGTAGGAATCCATTGTAAGTGGATTTAGAGGAAAAAAAAGGATTTTTTGGGTTTGTAAAAGATGGCTTGTTGTTGTATTGGTTTTGTTCTTGATACTTAAATGCCCCAGCATGATCACTCTTCAGTGTTTTGTGCTGTAATTGTGAAAGTTTTCAAAAACAATTCTAAGAATTTTTTCTGGTAAAATCAAAAGTCGATATGCATCTATCTCTATATTGCTTTTCTATGCTGCAAAAGACTTAACTCTTATTTTAAGGAATGACTATTCTAATTATAGCCAAAACATTGCATGTTTGTGTTGAGTTCATAGAAAAGTCCTAGATTCAAAAGAGAGGAAATAAAAGTGGATGATAGTGGATCCATTAATGAGAGTGTTCCCTCGCTCTATAGTTCTAAATGAGAAACATGCTTTCATACATAACCTTGGGAGATATTAAGACAAAAGTGCATTTTGTTTCCCTGTCTGGAGCTGGAGAAAGCAAAACAATATCAGTAGTTATCTGGTAACTGTGACATGCATGCCTTTAGTTTTCCCAGGCTGGCGTCACTAGAGTTGGTCTGGAAAAAATCCAAAAAGGGAAGCTGAGTTTCATTCAGTAATCCATTGAAATAATGACCATATTATCTGGTTATTATGATGTAATTATTTTAAAAATACTTTGAAGGCCTCATTTTAGACTCTTGTCATTATGTAATTCAGATTTTTGAGCTGCAAAAGGCTCCCCTCGACTTACAAATGCACCTAGGTCTCATTCAGCTCAGTGACGCCAGCAGCTGGGACTGAAGCAGGCCTGGCAAGCCCTGGGTGCCGATGCTCTGGTTCCATGCACGTCGGAAAGCCTGCGTGCAATGTCCTCTCAGAGACAGAACCTCGCTGTGAGATCCAACACAGTGTTAGAGATCTTTGATAAAGGAAAACTCCAGTCAATTTCCACTACCAGGTGATGATTCCTTGAACACAGAAATTAAATAAAACTGAGAGAATAAATACAGAAAAAAAAAATTGAAAATTAAAAACTACTCCGTTCCATGTTCATGACATTTTTAATACTCATCTTGCTAATATGCAGAACAAGGACTATTGATTTTCCATTCATTAGCAGCCAACAAGATATGAATGAGTATTAACTTCAAACAGAAACTTGATTTATAACAACATCAAGTTGTGCACTTAAAAAAATAATTACAAATCATTTTAAAAAAGGAAGAGTAACAGTGGAAGCAGTAATGAATATAAAACATGACTGATTAGGCTTAAAACATAGCTTCAAGTATTCTATGGCATTTCCTCAGACATTTGTCTCATCTGTTTGTGCAATACCCATCTTTGCATAGTAAAGAAAAATTCGTTAAACTCCAGCCTTAAGTAATCTTTTTCTTTGAACATGCACCTATACAGCTGTAAATTTGCCTAGCAGACTTCTCTTTTAGGAGCATCAGATCAAATCATAAGATCATGCAGCAAACTGGAATGAGCTATACAGTTACCACAGTTTCTTGTCCAGCTGAGTAGGTAAATGATGGAGCAAATGTAGAGAGGATGAAATGGAGGCGGAGTCAACCCAGTCTTCTTTTGATGACACTTTGCAATGAACAAAGTAACAC
Source organism: Lepidothrix coronata (assembly GCF_001604755.1). Taxonomy (NCBI): domain Eukaryota; kingdom Metazoa; phylum Chordata; class Aves; order Passeriformes; family Pipridae; genus Lepidothrix; species Lepidothrix coronata. The sequence goes on from NW_016690187.1 coordinate 4,068,437, forward strand.
TAAATGGATATGCACTTCCCAAAGCACAGCAAAGGTGGGATGTAGAAAATCAACACCTACCAAACCCAATTTTTTTATCTACTGCCATGGGAAGCACTTCATCCAGAACCTACTCTGAGCTGTGTTGTCACTTGTGTTGTGCACACACAGGGCAAAAAGCGAATGTGTTCTTCCACGTACACACAATGGCTGATGAGTGAAGCATAAATTCAGTCAAGAAATTGTAAGTCCTATGAAAGGGCTGGTGTAAATAAAAAAGTTACTCCAGCACTGAACATATGTTCATAGTAGTTGGGGACCACTGTGGTCTGATTTAAAACATCACATCACACACTAACAATGTTGTTTGTGAAATGCTTCTTCAAGGTTTATTACACAGGTAGTTTATGTATGTCCAGTTGATTTTACTTATTTTTATTTTTGGTAACCACTAGTGTTTCTGTTGTGGGTTATGCTTGCTTTGGAAGCAGAACCCCAACAAAGTTGGATGTTTTGAAGCAAAGCATTTTTAGATAACCATAATACAGTTGCAAGTATTTTTGGTTTGCCATCAAAGGATTGTCACTAATGTAATTTTGCTTGAAACCAGGCAGGAATTTTTCAGAATAAGATTTATAATTCACAGAAATGTCAACTACCTGTGTGCAGCACCTTTAACTCATAATGTAGTTGTGTTAATGTGATTATGTTAAAGCTGATTAAAAATATTTAATAATAACTGTCAAGCAAAACAATATATTGTAGCTCTTTTGTGAGACTGTTGAATTGAACATTATCATAATAAGAAAAATAACTGAAATTATGTTTTCTAAGTCACAGGAAATCTGCAGCATTTTCTTAATGTTTTGGCTCTTAAAGCTAACTTGGGTAATGGATTTCACTGAACAAAGATGGAGTATGTAATGTAACTGGGCTTCTCTTGTTACTAATATTCAACCTTTACATTAAAGCCAAAATTACAAAAGTTTTTAATTCTGATTATCAGACACAGCAATTAAATTTTCAGGTCACTTCACTTACACAAACTAAATTACCTGTTTTAAGCCAAGATGCAAAGGATGAGCCAGACTGGACAGCTCTATACTTTTAGGGAGGCCTAGACATCTGCCCATATCTTTCTCAAGGCAGATGCAGCCAGGCTAGCCTTGTTCCTGGGGCACGGTACTGCTGCCCAGGACTTCTCTGCAAAAATCTGCTTGTACGCAAGGTGTATCTAAAAGTAATAACAACACACAACCCCCTGAAATTACATGGCATTCTGTACACGTTGTGATGGTAACTGGCTGTCAGTAGCCAAGGGTCAAAGTATTAATCTTGCATTAAACTTTGAAAAGTGAAATGCATCAAAGAGATACAGGGAGTGAGTTAGAAATGTCAGGTCACCTTTGCAAGTTGCTTTGAGTGGATGGGCAGAAGGCAAGAGAAGAATAACTCATTCCAAGCTTTTAACATTTTGTGAGTATTTTAAGGCTTATTTAAGTTTTTATTTTACAGGAAAAAAGCTAGCTACACTTAAAAAAAAAAAAAAGAGCTTGGCACTTCTGTGATTATCTTGAGAGGGTGTTACTTATCCTATATTATGGAAAAGTCTGCATAAGAGCCAAAAAAAGTAATCCAGACTTATAGTCAATACATAGATATGCATTTATACATTTTAATTGTTTTTGGTTTCAAGCATACAAACTTTAGATCACATCTGTTTGGTGTCAGAACTCCCTGCATCTGCATGCTATTACTGCCTTTTTTTGAGCAAGCCCAGAACATCCGCTGTACAACATGCTACAGAAAAAAAGGGGAGGAAAAAAACCCAAAACCAAACCCAACATCAAAAATAGATTTACATAAAGAATAGAACCTTTTTATATGGAAATTCTTTTCTCATTTTTATATATATATTTATATATAATCTGTGAAAATGATACATCAAAATCTTATTTCCATATTTACACTTTTTCTTTCTTGGAAAAATTCCATCCATCATTCACTAGCTTCCATAACTAACAGACTCCTGACCTAGGAGACCAAAACAAGGTGGACAGCGAGCTCACGGAGCAGGGAACCCTCAAGTCCAGCAGCAGAATGCACTGCGTGGCTGGAAAAGCTATCGAAGCCTGGCACTGGCTTCCCAGTGATTTATATTTATTGGGCTGCAGATTTTGCTTGGGGTCAGCTTGCTAACTTGGTTGTTTGTATGTGAGCCATGCAGGTTACCCTTTCAAAATTAGCTCCTCATGCCACTGGAGTTTGATAAGAAAAAGGAAGTCATGCGAACTCAAGTGAAGTTAAGAGTGCCAGCAGGCTGGGAAAAGAATCTTCTGCTATTCCATTATTTTGGAGCAGTTCTCTTATTGCACTTGGTCTGTGTGTCTCCTTTGTTTGAGGAAAAAAAAACACCTGATTTTGAAACAGTTTGCTTGTAACACTTGTCAGTTAATGTTAACAAGAGAAAGGTGAATAGAGGAAGTATTTCCAACTTATCTCCAAAAAGGACAGTGTTCTACCAACTCAAATTCCAATATCCCAATATTGTGTTTAGTTACTGTTTCTCAAGTTCTTCCTTACAGATTTAGTTCCTGTGCAGCTACAGTGAAGACATCATACCCAAAATCCAGTAGTGCAAGAAACAGCTTTTTGAATGGCATCTCTTCAGATAGGGCCTTGTTGACTTGGATCGAACCTTCGTTTTTTGACATTTCTTCCAGATTGCATCAAAAGGAGATGAGAACAGAAAAATGCAAGACATTAGTTAGATATAACAAGAACAAAGTCGTTGCTAAGGTCATAGTAAAGTAAAAGGCTCACACTGAGACAGTTTAACCAGTAACTTTTCCAAGGGCTAACTATTTAAGGAATTTAGTTGCATGCTTTCTGTAGCATAATATCAAGTACTGGTTTCCTTATGCAGTTTAAAGATCCTACTGGCATACAGAATACAGTTATTTCCGTAGTACTTCAAGTGGTGCTCTGAATTTGTAGAAACTTTCAGCTCCCAGTAGCACATGTTTCCCCAAGCCAGGAATGCATTTGTACAGCTGAAAAGAATGAGTCATAAGTGCCAGGACTGGAAATACGTCAGCCCATGGAGACTTGAGTTCTCAGAGCAAGTGCCCATCTCTGGCTACACCAGAGTTTAGTTTATGTAATCCAGTGTGACAAAAAAGTGAGTGCCTCTGTGAGCTCTTACCACACTATTGACCAAAAGTGAATCTTAGTAAGGTGCAAAATATAGCAGAGACATTGCATTCGAAGGAGACTGGACAGTTTTGTTAATTGTGTTATTAGAATTGAATGTTAACAGCAAACAGCAAGCTGGTGATATCCAATCTCCTGCGATGTTGATGTCCTATGTCAAACAGCAAGACATAAGGAAGCAACAACAAAAGTTGGGTGCAACCTCCCCAGTATCTGGCTTTATGTGGGGCATCAAGCAAGGGGCTCATGCATTTAGTTTTAACATTGGGCATACACACCGCTACCGCCACCAACCCAACATGCAAAAAATACAGAACAGGAATTCATAAATTCCCTGAAGATACAGACCAACCCCTATTTTCTGCAGCCCTGCTAACTACTACCACTCCTACAGTATTTATAAATATTCTATACACAAGGTTTGTCTGGTGGTTTTAGAGACTAATGGATATCTGCAAAGACAACTTATTTTTGAAAAGTCTTCCAGAGGCTAGTGGTTCTTGGCAATCCTTTGTTTTGTTTCTTATTCTTTGGACAACTGTGCCTAGATTTTTGTAAGATGCTTGTTTAAATAACTGGGGGTTTCTGAAAGAAGATCACTGTATTCATCTTCCAGTCATTTCCCCTCCAGGAGTACTGTACTAATGCTCTCTTTTAATGAGGCTGATGTTACTTCAATATCTCAATCCCTCCCCCTGTGTACTACAGGTAAATTTGAGATGACCAAACTTTTTTTTTTTCAGCCCAACTTGCAGAACTGCATGATAGGAAGTATGAATATAATAGAACTTGGTTGAATGTGAGTTAAAGACTGCTGTGTGTCTGCTCATCCTGCCAGTTTCAATGGGAAAAAAAATGTGTCTGCTTCTCTTCCCCCTCCCCCCTTTTTAAAAGCTGTCTAGCATACTTGAATTCAAGCACTACCCATCAACAACTAACTAGTCAGTCCTTTTAAATCAACAACATATGTGAAAAATCCAGATGATGTAACTTGTCCTCCTACTCTATGGAAAGTATCATATTCCAGTTCGCTTGAAGAGGATGTCATTAGAATAGATGCTGAATTATGTTCTGTTACCTGAGTTTATTTTAGTTGAAGAAATGGACTTTATAAGTCTTAGAACAAGGTGCAGAAGACAGATGCTATGCTAGTTTCCCAGTACAACTCTGTAACAAAACTCTTTGTCTTTTATCCTATCAATTCTTTTCTAATCTCACATTTCCACAAGTGCAGTATTCCAGCACAAACCTCGCCATGCATTCTGTGTCCAAACCATATATTTACTCCATTCCTAGTTTTATTCTGCAGAAATACAGAGTTTGAGGAATAAGATACTGACCAAAACCACTGCCTTTCTTCACTTAGGTTATTCTGCTAACAATGTTATATGAGAAAGAAACATGTGAAGAACTAGAATAAGAGCCTGAAATATGGAACATGAGATACAGTGTCAATAAGGGAACGTAGTACAAAGCTTTAACAAGACCCTGCCACATCTCTGTACTGCAATTGTAGCACTTCAGGGGTAGGCAGTCAGGTGTTACCTTGCAGGAATCCAAATTCTATTCTGATTCCCTGACCTGCTTTAACAACTTTATCCCGAATTATCAACCATTATAATACTAAAAGGAATTCAGTAGTCTTATTTACTTAAATTGCCAGATAGAACAAGTTTCTCTCTTTCTCAAGAAAATTACAATAAAAGGAAACTTGGTAAGTACCAGGTCCTGGATATTTGCACCTCTTTATAGCTACATGTTATAGTACTGCAATGTTCCTTCCAGTATGCTTCAGTTAAAAGATATGGTGGGGCAGAAGAGTCCTCTGTAGGAGGACACATAGGAGAATGATGCTGCTTCCTAGTTCTTTGATGGTTTATGTGGAAGATCTTAGAATATAAACTTATTTTTTGCATTAAAGTTTTAATGCCTCTTTAAATAATGAGGGTCAGCCTTTCAGTCTGTAATCCAACCAGGAAAAGAGTCTCTAACACAAAGAAAATTATAGGTGATTCTGAATCAAAAGTACACCATGGTACAGCACATCACTGCCTTTCTAACATGGTCATCTTTACAAACAAAAAACATTTCAGAAAAAAAAACTGGTTTCAAAAAAGGCTGAATATATCTAAGAAATACCTTGCTGCAATCTGATGTGGGTTTTTTGTGCAGCTAACTGGGAATGTGGTCACAAAGTACATTACTTGCAAATGTATGCCTTTGTGATCACATAAATACAAAGCTTTATTTAAGCATTTAAAGATTTATCCAAACCCAGTATTTTAACCAGGTTAACTAGCTAATGTTCTCATAGGCATTCCTAAATCATTGTTCAAATGTTGAAGAGCTTAAATAAATGAACTTATGCTACAAAATTGATTCAAATTAACAGAATGAGGGACTAAAATTAGCAACTTAAAATAAGACATTGACCTTCCATTTATTCTAGTAGATTGGAAAAAAAGTGAGAAAATACCTCACATTTGATTCTGATGCTGACATCTGTGTAGTGATGACTATGGCCTATGATTCATATTGATGGTAATGCTGGTAAGGGACCAAAACCTCTTTCCTCACAATGTTGCCACCAGCATTTCACTGCCTTATCTTGTGGAAACCTTTAGGGTTTAAATGCAACTGCACAGACCAGTTAAACCTTGGCATCTGTTATATCTGGATAAGTCTTTGGTTCCTCCATTAATCTTCCATTAAAGGAGCAGAAAACCCTTTGGCTCTTCAGCTAAGAACAATTGCTGAAAATAGAATTGTGCCTTCAATCAATTCTCTATCTGCTGCTTTTGTATTCTGCTATAACAAGAGGCAGCTTTTCATGTGCACTGCCATGTTGCTTTTACTAGCATTGCCTGTTGGTGGTGGTATTGTTTTGTTACCAGAATTGCTTTAATACTGTTAATGTCAGTAACAAAAGCATTAATTAGCTTATATTATTGCAGTAGCTCAGCAGAAGTCAGCAAATATATGCTAGAAATAAAAAGTGTAGGCCCCTGAGCGACTCTAATGGTAAAAGTGTCCTTCCTATATTAAACACTGTATACTGAAACCTTGCACAGACTTGCTACACCAAAATTAACTTCACATTTCATGAATGCTGTACTTCTGTACATTACCTGGCAGAGTTCAGGTAGCAACAGGTAGGACTCCCTTACTGCTGTCTAAACACCAACAGTTTTAAAAGTACTATGCAAGGCTCATCTGAAGTAAAATCTACTTAACAAGGTTTCCACACACAGCTGTTAACTCTAAGCCACCTGAAATGTGTAATGAGGCTCTATGCTCCTTAGAAATGTCATTAACCTTTTTTTTTCCTATTCTGTCCACACATTAACTTGATGACAAAAACGAACCTCAGATTCACTCTTGAAACTGGATTTGTTTTTACTTTGTTGATTTGTTTTTACTTTGTTTCTCCAAACTTGCATCCAGCCTTCTTTTACACTTCCCCTCCAACCCCCACCCCCTCTCAGTTCATGAACAAAGTTTTGCTTAGTTGCAGCTTACGTTTGATATGGACTTGACACCACAGTACCGTATGTTCATATGAACATCTGATAACCTGTGAAACAGAAATCACATCTCCCAGTTTGTAAAGCATTAGCTACCTTCTCTCATATTTGCAGAGACTAAACATATCACTTGCTTAAAAAGGAAAAGTTAAAATCCCTCTTTATTACCCTCATCTGTCCCTCCAGATCTATCTGAAGCCAAGTATCAGGGGGTCTACATATGCTAGCCCTCTTCTGTGTATAAACCAAAAAGCCTTTCCAATTCCCCTCTGACCCCCAGAAGAAACATGCACTTCAAGCTGTGAGCTAGGCCAGGCCAGTGTATTTGAGGTTCTGCTACAGAATAAACAGTTGTATCTTGCTCTTGTGAGAGTAAGAGCTTCAGGACACATTTCCAATACAGATCATCTATAGGGACAGCAAGCTTCTTCATTTGGGCAAACGAATGACACCAGGATGCAAAGCTGAACACTTGTGAGAGCAGACTGAGAGGTGTGGAACACAAAGAAGAAATAATCAATGACATACTGTATTGTTTCAGACATGGAGGGATTCTTTGGCTGATCTGTGTTCATCCAAGTTGGAGCTGTGTCTGCAGCCAGCCTGCTCGCAGCTGTGGGCAGGGGCTGCAGCTCTGATGCATGAGAGCAAAGGTGGTCAGGACACAAGATGGCTTGGGAAGATTCAGAGGAAGACACTGACTACATTTATTTTCTATTTTAATGACATGTATTATGTTTTCAGCATAATACAAACTATCTTGTGCAATACAAATGTAGTATTTGTTTCTGCAAAGTCTATGAGTTTGCAAAGTTTCTGCAAAGTCTATGAGTTGCTCAGTAATAGACATATGTCTCTTACAGCAGAAAACTCATCCAAAAATATAAGCTGACATTTATTTTTTCCAATAAAATTTAGCTTGGTTAATTCCCAGAGGAACTCGCAATATCCGTGTTTCTAATATTACTGCTTTAAATGTACATGCATTGTTGTTCTCAATATACCAAAAATTTTAATAGAAATGTTAATGCAAGCCTTGCAGAAAATGTGGCTGTATTTATTTAAAAATCTAATTGCAGTGAAGTGCAGGGGAAAAAACCCTCTGTTCTGCAACTTACTGAAATTTTTATATATTGTTTATATGCTCTATTTACATTAAAAGACAACTAAATTATTTTACTGTTTATAAATATGGAAAATCGCAGCCATATGAGATACAGTGCAAAAGATATAGGACTACCTTGTTTAGAGCTGCCCTGTAGTAACTTCTAAATACTGGAGGCTGACCTAGTGGTATTTATTGTACAAATAAGTGGATTGGATTTATTTAACTAAGAAGACGTACGAGAAAACAAAACCAAACCTCAACCACAACAACAAACCCAGCAGCTGAAGGTAGGTCTGTAGTCAGGAACTAAAAAAGCTTTTGAAGATCATACACCCATGCTTACAGATGGATGTTTTGGTGCATTTTGTATTTACTCTTTTCTTACTAAAACAAAGGAGAAGCAGTGAATCCCAGGGCTGCCACGTGCAGCACTGCAGCTCTTGCCAGTGTCAACTGGAAGCACAGGGAATGTTACTTCCCTCAGAGCAAGCACTTGGAGAAAAATGAATGAGGCAGGTGGTGGGTCTTTCTGAGAACACCTACAGTGGCAGGCAGTGCAACAGGGAGTAATTGCCTTGTCCAGGAGACAGGACAAAGCCTGTTTGCTGTTTTCAGCAGGGCTGACTCAGATTTTGAAGTATTTTGCTTCCACATGCATGCTTAATTAAGGCCAGCTGAACCTTTGAAAATATAAGAGTTTAAATTACAAGTAAACACTTTCAGGTGACTTTTGAAAGTGAATTACCAGATAAATATGACCTGATCACTAGATTTCTACTTTGATAGTGGCCTTAATCAATTAGGGAGTAATTTTTTTCTTCTCAACTCAGACACAAAATATGAATAGAGACCATAGAAAATTTTTTTTTAATTATTATAAATATCTCCTTGGAGATTTATGGTTTATTGTTTGATCATGGCTTAATTTCGATTCACGTTATTGAATAGAAATAGCAACTTGAAATGCCATGAGAAATTACTTGTGCTTAATACTTCCATGATTTGTAAGGTTATAAAGTGAGATCCTTTTTACCAAATATGGACCATGCATGGAGGTAGACTGGACCCTACAAAAAAGGCAAGAATTAAATACCTTTGTACAAGACTCTCTTTTTGCTTTAACAGTCACAAGCAGAATGACTAGTATGTTACTCCTCATAGTTATAAAACACACTGGACTAGAATTGGGAGAGAAATGCTTTCATCTTTCTGGAAACAGCTCAAGATTTCAAAATGTTCTCTCTACACTTGATTTTTTTTTTTTTTAAAGTGTACTGAGAATAAAAAAATAATCAATAACCACTAAAAAGTTAGCTCTGGTACATTGAGTCAACACATTTGTTGCTTAAAACTACTCTGCTACTGCCACTATTGACCATTTACATGACATCTTTAATTATGAAAAAGTTGAGCTGTTTGAAAGTACTACTGCATTCAAAAGAAACACTCCTCAAGACGTATCTTTTGGGGGTTTTTAACCACTGCAGTCAGCTTCTGAGAACAACACTACTAACTGGAGGTGAAAAAAAGACCTTGCTTCTTAAATCTTAGCTGAGTTAATGAAAATTAAATTAATTATTTTACTGTTGTTCAACTTTGCACCCTGATAACATCTACAATTTTCAAATCCATTTCCTCCTCTTGTTCAGTGTGTGTGTAATTTTTTTTCTTGTTTAAAGCAGTTTGTTAGAGTTTGGGGGGCAGGCTTAACTTGGAAATCTTGTAGCAGGAACTCAAAATTTAGTGATGTAAGCCAGAAATAGAAATGCCATAGCCACCAAAGAGAAGACATGCGGCATTGCTTACTTAAAGCCCCATCCTGTCCCCCCAAGGACAATTGCTGCTACCAGGATGGCACCAGCGATGGAGCCTATTATAAGATTGGTGGCACTAGGACCTGTGATAAAGGATTATGGTAAGACACACATAAGAACCAACGACTTTATTCACGTCATGTGAAGCATCTGAAGGGTAGTCAAACAATTCAAGGAATACAGACAGCACACAAGGTGATGCCTCTAGACAATCTCAACAAGGCCAACTTAACTTTTCTTTAACAATAGGAATGAACAAAGCTGTTGGTCTCTGCATTGTGCTATGCTGACTTCTACTAAAGATAAAAATCTAGTATTAGACAGTGAATTCCATTGTAACTTACTCCGTTATCTGGTGAATGAACAGTCAGCTGAGGACACTAAGATATTTGTGAATAATCCCTTTGCTTAAAGGAAGAAGTATGAATGCTGTATGTTTTAAGACTGCAGCAAATTAGAAAGGAAAAAAAAATCAAAAACCCCTGTCTTTTTTCATGGAGCTTCTGAAAGATGTAGATTTTTTAATTTGAGCTGAGAGCATTCAGCACCACTTGCTAATCATAATCCAGACTCCCTACAGTTACATCAATGCTAAATTTACAAACAATTGTTTGACAAAAGCAAAGGATTATATAATAGGGAACAAACATTTAAATAAAAGCTGTATTCCTCCTAAGCTTTCCAAACATCAAAGCATCTCTTCATCATCCTCAAGAAGGTACTAAACAACAAAGTGGAGAAGGGCGGAGCAGGAAAAAAGAGCAACAAAAAGAAGCTGCACAAAATATGTTTGTGCAATTTTCTGAAGAGGGCAAGAGAACACCTAAATAAGATATTAATAATTGACCCTTAAGTGCTCTGCTTACATAGGGCAGAGAAAAACTGATAATAAGCTTGAGTAACATTTTAATTGCTCTGTACCAAAACCTCCTATCACGCAGTTTTTGATGTAAAGCTAATTGCATCTGAACTCAAGGCAGAAGGAAACCAACTCAACAGTTCTTCTGCAGCATATTGTACACTTTTTGTTTAAACATTTACGTTTTCAGGAACGGCCTTCAGAAACAGTTCTTACCTCCTATCTCAGTCTCCCCAAATGAACACTTCTACACAGCAATGGAAATTTTCCTAATTAATTATTCTGAAACTGAGTTTGGAAAACTGTCAGACAGCTAACATAAAGAAGAAAGAGGAGTAGCCAGAGATCAGCAAAGAAAGAGCAAGGGCAGCTGCAACAACTGAAAGTTTTAAGCTGTTAGGTCGGTATCACAAAACCTCCTGCCCAGTCCCACACACTACAATAAGCACATGTCGTAAGTTTTAAAATTTACTGCAGCAACCTAACTTCATTGCAGCCACTACATGTTTCCCACATCAGTGCTTCTGGAGATCTGATTAGCTAAAAGAAACCAAGTTTTAAAAATTGCTTCCTGCAGTTCCTATACAAACAATATTCAGGAACGTGAACAAAATACTTGGACTGAAATGAAATATAGTGAGCTTTACAGATGAGCAGTGCACAAATTTGACGAAGAAAATCAAATGGTAATTTTTCACAATTTGGAAGAATGCATCTTATTTGGACTTACCTTTAAAGTCACACCTGACTCAAATCAACAGGAGTGAGCATGGTGGAGGGTAAATGCCATTCCACAGGCATTATAGTCCCAACTAAGGATTGCTTGCAACAGCAGTCTAATGAGCCTAATGAGCTACTGTGTCTAACTGAGATCTAGGGTTTACTCTGGATTTTATCAAATGATTTCACACAACAAAAGACTGAAAACACAGCAAGTACTTTATCTGTAATAGATTTTATAAGCCTTGAAAAATTCTAAAGCTGATTTCTTTCTAGCCATGGAATGCTATCTTCCCACAAAGAGGTATAAAGATTAACTGATAGTAACATAGTCATAACTTAACTTAGATAAAGAAGTGCCAAATCACCACTTTTTACATCCCACCTCCTCACTATGTTTCCTGGTTGTTAAATGTCAAGGGGTGTGGAGGGAGAGGGTGTGTATCCATTTCATAGTGCACATCCATTCACCAAACAGCAGTTTGTTCTTTCAATACAGAAAATCAATATCGGTTTTGTTTACTATAAATATGGAAGAATTCAATCAAAATTTAAACAGAAGAGGATAATATACAAACCAATTAGGTTCAGTTAATGGAAAAGTATAAATATAAAACCCAAGCTGGCAGAATAGGTATGATGACTAAAACAGCAACCACTTGTTTCTGAGAACAGAGTCCTCTCAACTGCTGAATTCCAGTTTCAAAACACAGAGATTTAAGAGAATTACTGGCAAGTTGTTTTAAGACCACAATAGACTGGGCACATAAAAGTACTTACAATGGGACTACTTTTACATGTTATACCTTACCTTAAAGTTCTATGTCTTCTGTTTTACTAAGCATTATCAAAAAATTGTATTATTACTAAATTAGAATTTTTCTACCAGTAAAGTGACATTTATGAAGAAAAGTATAAATCCATATGATTCTGCTCAATAAGCCTCTCTAGTCACTGAACTCAGATGCTTGACAGGAAACCAGAAGTATGAGGAAGGTTTTAATAACCACCATACTGTGGGGTCATTTTTCATCCAGACTATCACAAGATGCAATGCTTGGGTACATTTGTTCTTTCCACCATACTACTGCTATAACCTACAGACACAGATTTTTCAGGAGGAAACTCCTGCACAACACCTGGCACACCACCTTTTCCTGCAAAGCACTACCTGCTCTGGCATGGCTATTTGTACCATCCCAGGTCATCTTTTAGGACCCCAATACAAATCCTACCGAAGGTGTTAAAAACAGAATACACCTATAATTTTGGTAGACTTCAGACTATTCCCTAAGTCTTCATCATCATCAGGTAGATTCTACGAGAATTAATATACACTGCTTTGAAACTCTGCTAGTATTAGAAGTTAAAGCTATTTCAGCACTTCAAACAAAGGTTTACGATTTGCAAGTGAAGTGTTGAGGAAGGAGGAAGAAGGGCAGAACCTGGCACCAGGTTGTGCTTGATGAACACACCCTCCCCTGCAGCCAGTGATGGTAACAGCCACCAGAGACTGAAGGGTATTAGGAAAAGAGAGGGAATTTGGATTCCCCATGTGCTTTCTGTAAACCAAACAAAAAGTAGCAGTGGCTTGCCTTGAATGTACATTTGTACCTGAAGGAACCAGAGACCAGAGAAAGATTGATGGGATGCAGGAAAGAAGAATGGATAGAAACACAGAGTCAGGTAGTGAGTGATAAGAGCAGAGGAAAGATGAAGAAAAGCTGGACTTAGTGTAGAACCATACAGGAGCAAGAACAAATGGTCAGGGACGTTGGTCAGAGCTGAGTGGCTTCAGACAGCAGGTAAGGGGAGAGAAAAACAGAAGGGTACAAGGCAGAATGTAAGCAAAAGGCAAGTGGTCCTCAACCTGTAGGTAAATTTTCTCCTTCCAAATCTGTGTCCCAAACCTCTACAACCTTAACAGTTGTCAGTTTTTAGCAAAAAGCTGTAAAAGCCACCAGTAAAACAGAGATCTAATCTTTCTCACGCAAATAATCTATTACCTTCTTCCTTCTGTTTGTTCTCTATTAGTTGTCCTCTCTGAACACAAAGGTCTCTACTCTTCTGAGAATCTGAGAGCAGTTTCATGTACCAGACAGGTTCTTAGGGCTGTGAACTCAGACACACAAAATGCTGCTTTGCCAGACTAGAATTGTACATGGGTGCCTTTTCACACAGCCTGATTAGAAATCACAGACTGTCCTGTCACAAGTCCCCCTTCAGAGAGGTGCCACTGCCACATGACAGATGTAACATATAGTACCAGAAACCTGGTGAAGTTGGAATTCTCAGAGGAGCAAAATAATAGTACTTTAAGCTGTAGTTTGTACAGTGAACACAGAATGAAGGGAGCTCTTACAGGAGCCTTTTTATGCATGTGTGTGTATATATATATAAACAAAATTTGTATGAATCATAGCCATTGTTAAAATGGAGGTAGGGGGATAATACTTAAGGTTACAGTTTCCTAAAACTATGAAAAGACAACAAAAATTGCTCATATATATTCTATATGTGTGAATATTATACTTCAGCACTGTGCTATCTTTGGGTAACAGAATCCTAGCAACAGAACTTTCAGAAGCTTTACTGTAAAACTAGCTGTCTGTATGACTATCATCAGCTTTCATCTGCCTAGCTTATCATTAGACTGAAAGCCCCACAGACTGTAATAAACAATTTCTGCATTTTATGAAATAGTCCACATTACGCAGTCTGTTTTGTGAAATAATCACGAAATTCCATTTTTTCTCTGTTATTTTTGTAATTTGGTGTAATGGAAACATTTAGACACTTAATTTTATGGTGACAATGTAAAAAATCCACAAACTTATTGTTTTATGCCCCACATTATCCCAGACAGGAGAAGGTTCAACACTGCATGAGCAAACCACATGACACGGACACAGTCAAATCACAGGACAAATACGGTCACCACATGACAAAGCTAACGGGTCATACACAGAGGGCTCAGGTGCATACGGTTACCTCACACACTAGGCACCAAACATAAAACTCAAACTAGGAAAAATGCTTACTCTATTCCCCACCCTGTGCCTCCAAAAATCACCCCCAAGGCCAGAATGGTCCCTGCCACTGCACCTATTAGCCTGTTAGCAGCCATGCTCACTGTGTGGAGGGAAAAGGGAAGATTTTTTAAGGAAATTATCACATATATGTCTGAAATGAAAACATGAAACAATTCCTCAAAGGAATACTTTATGCTATAATCCACTGTTTGGATAAACAATTAAAATCTCCTCACAAATCTTTATTTACCAAATACCGCAGCTTTGAAAATTCTGAAGTGACATATATTTGGTTTTCTTTGAATGTTTGCAAATATTTCAATGAGAAGTTTTCCTGTAAATGAAAGACTATTCCTTTTACCGTTGTGATTCTATTATTTATTTAAAAGAGGAACATCCTCAACCTACTGCTTATTTATAACAGCCAAAATGTAAATAAATTACCAATAAGAAAACTTCCTTTTGATCACCAGAAACTTACTGTATCCACAATATAACTAAGCAAATGAAAACTGTTCAGAAACAGTTCCACTGCAGGGAAAAAATCCCAAACACAACTTTGAAATTCATTCCTTTACTAGATAGTAATATTTTCCTTTGTTACTGCATTTATTAATAGGACTCGCTATTTATCTCTATGACCTAAAGACAGACAACACCTTTTAAAAGCAAAAACCTACCTTAGAAACATGCTTCAGGTAACGCTCTGGAAATTCTGATATGTTCAGATAGTCTCTCTTAAGACATTAAGGCCTTGTTTTTATTTTTTAAGGATACTTGTTTGAGAAAAAACATCTGTACATTTCCTATGTTAGAGATTAAAAGTTTGATAGATTCATTGACTCACAATAGACCACAAGCAAGCAGCTGAATTCCCTAACAAATGGGAACTCTTCCAAGGGACAAAAACTTTATAGACTTCATGCTGAATGAAGTCCGTTTTGAAATGCTTTGGGTAGTTTTCTTCCAAAATTTTCTTCCAAAAGTTTCATAAATATACACACACAAACACACACACACACACACACTTGAGACATAAGTTTTATACTAAAATAAACACTACTCCACTAGTCAAATAAAGGACTAATTCTGCAAATTAAATGGTAAAGGAAGAATCTCGTGTGCCAGTACTCTAAAGTAATTCAAAGTTTCTGCAGTAACCAAAAACTAACAGCAAGAACTCTTTGTCTTCCCCAAACTGCTAAATGCTGGGTACATCTTCTAGTACAGGATACAGTAGGTTGCTGAGTTTAGAATAATTCAAGGGTCATGTATTAACAGCAACATAATAATAAGGACCATTAATTTTTTTAATCCTGAAATAGAAAATGGAGCCAAAAAGCAATTGATGGATGATGGAAAAATCTGAAAAGTGCAGCAGGAGTAGCAGCCAATTGTCAGTTATCATAATAATATATAAATAATTAGCAATACTTCCTAACTATACATGTTCTAATTGTAGTAAGAAAAATGCTTGGATTTACGGTGTGAAAAATCTTAAACCTATTAGGCTTTAATTTTCACATCATGAGTATTTCATTTCTGAAATGTAACAAAATTCAATCTTATGGCTAAGGAAAAACTAGTATTTTGGTTTCTGTCTCAGATTTGTAAACTGGCATATGACAAAGGGAGTAATAAGGGGAAAAAAGTTAATGGAAAATACTTGAGTATGTTGGATCTTTACAACAGAGAAAAGTACTCCTGAATTCTTCTGAAATCTTCTCACAAAGGAGTTCCTCTATAAACATGCAGAAAGAAATCACAGTAGGTCTGTGTTGAGGGTCCTAAATTCATTTCTAGGGGATTCAACATCAATAAATTACTGTAACAATATAAGAAATATAATCCATCTTTTGAGATCATTGAGCCACCTTGTGCAAAAGCATAGTCTGCCTTTTTGCAGAAGAATCCATTAAAAAATGCAGTCTAAATGTTGTCTGTACCTACTGGCAGAAATCCATGTACATACTATTCATTTAAGGCTTTTGCCCAAAATACTTCAGCATTGATGTATTAATTTTCACACAGGCATTTCCATTCTGAACTTGAGGAGTTAATCTGGCTTACAATAATGTAACCAAGGTAAGCATACCTCCTGTGTTGCCCTTCCTACAGATCTTTTTAAAGAGAAGGGAATTAATTCTTACCTACAGGATTTGGAAACGAGCAAAATAAAATTCATGTACTCTCTCAGTGTCACAGCTGTAAATACTGCTCTCCTCATCCACACACACAGAGACCTGAACAGCTCTGTAGTGCTAGTCTCCATAATTTTTTTAAGACTCTGTAAGCAGCATTCTACAGTCAGGAAGGTTTTCAGGGGAAATGGAATGACAAGTAGCTGTGTAAGGCAGGGTGCAAAACAGGCAGCTACACTGAACAGTGGTGGGATTAGAAATCCAGGAAGCACCTGTACAGATTCCCTCATACAAATCTGGACTGTTCAAGAGAGCCTCCTTCACAACAGCAATTTGTTTTAAGACTATATCTTCAACAGTTCTTGGTAAAGGTCTACTGGAACCATTCTGCTAAAGGGCAACAGGAAAAGGCACACAGGGCAGATGTAGAGCCTTTCTGGAGGGACATACCAAAATCCTGCCCTTCCTTGAAACCTTAGATATTTTAGAGAGTAATCAATTAGAGTGTGATCCCTAAGGGCTAAATTTTTAAGCAACTCTGCCTTGTAGAAAGGGCAGAAGAACCTGGAACTGGGACATAGGGAAAAATTTTGTTTGTGTTTCTCAGTTGTTTATTGGGAACTTTATCCGTAAATGCATAAGATTTGATGAATATAGTCTGATGTTGGACAATACCCTGATGACAAGATACAAAAACTGGACAGCACAATCCAAAGATATTATTTGGCAGAGAAGTCAGAGAGAATCTCAAGTGCTTTTCTTCCTCTTTGAAAAACTTTTTTGATGAATTATTTCCTCAATACCTCCTCTTTGTATTTATACTTCATATGCAGTTGAAATACCAACTAAGTACGTAAGAATAAGCAATAATGATTGTAAAAATAATTTAAGTTCTTAAAATATTAATTTATTTCTTTTATCTTTCACTGAAATCTGATTTCAAGGAATCTGATTTCACTAGGGACATTCCACTTTTCCCTTTTTTATGCCATTGCTCTCTGAATTAGCTGAGAACATCTAAGGAAACTGGAAATCTCTAGTAAAACATCAATACTCAGTTATCATATAAATAACAAGAGACACACTTAGTCAGGTTCCAATCATAAAGAAAATTAACATTAAAAAACAGAGAATAAAGGATGAAGGAAAAAACATTACCTGTTGAAATCTTCCCAAATTTATGTTAGAAAAATAAAAGTTTCATCAATTCTCAAAGTAGAAAAACCTACTTCATCTAGACAGCTGTGCAATAGTATTCTCTTTTTATATGCTAATTCTACTACCATGTATCAATGGAAAAATGTCATAAATACTTGAAAGAACATCAAAACTGAAACAAAACACAAACCCTTGGGTCCTTCCTCCTTCTTGCCACCAGTATCCCTGACAGGATCATCAATGCTGCAGTCTGTCCCAGCCCAGGAGAAATTACAAATGCAAGTGGCTTCATTACTACAAACCTGGAAAAGAAAATAAGTGACAGCAGTTAGTTTTTAACTACATTTTATTAACTTTATCTAACATGTAATGAGATATTTAATTCAAGATATAAAACTTACCCATTTATATATTTGTAACAATGGCACTGAGTGGTTGGAATGATATAACCCAACAATAATCTGAAAGTTTGCTTTAACCCTCTCAATACACTCAGATGCTAGGAAAAGCAGAACTGGTTCTATCATCACTTGCACTACAACCTACACACGTTGTAAAAAATAACAAATTTTCATCCAAAAAACCCTACCTAAACTAGTCATGTTTCACTAACTTCACTAACCAAATATCTAGACTTTGAGCCTGAATGCCCAGAAGGAACACAAGCATTTGTGTGTGAAAAGGTTCAAGACATGGTTACACTTTATAACCTCTCATTTACAGTTTGCTCCCATGTAGAACAAAATCAATATATTTTCATTGGTTTCATTGGCATTTTTCCTAAGCAGCAATGAGGAGTGCTTGTTCATCTTCTAAAAGAGAGGTAACAGTGCTTCCTAAGTTTGCATTTGGTTGAATGACCTCTAAAACAGGACTTAGGACTCTAAAATTGACAATAGATTTATCAGATACAGGAAAATCTAACCAATGGACAAAACCTAAAACATCAAATCAACAGGGAGAGTTAATAGCTATAAATTTTGCATACAACAAAAGAACCTGGAGAAGTTACTACAGAAAAAACAATGACATGAGAAACAGAAAACTAAGAGTGAAGTCAATCATTAGACAAACAGCTAACAGTATCTTCTGGACACTGGAACATGATGTGAAAAAAAAACAAAAACAAAAAACAAACAGCAAACAACCTACACACTAAGTAGCATTTGTGATTTTTTTAATTCAACTTTTATCACACTTTGCTTCTTAAAGTACTCACTGAAGAATCTAATCTAGGAGGTTGAAGATAAATAGATCTTATGGCAGGTTTGATCAACTGAAATACCCTTTTAAAATTAGGAATTGTAATAATCCAAAACAAAACAGTTAAGATGGTTCACTCACCCTTCATGCCACTCTCAAAAAGTACCAAGATGATTTCTAGATCTCCTAGATACTTTACTTTCCAATTTTAAAATTTTTCTTCTTTATTTTGAACCTAACCCTCCTCTTTTTTGAAACACTCAATTTCATATTCAATTACAGACAACAAGAAGAAAAAAAACATCTTCTTGTATCAAGTCTAGCCCCTTTGGCAAGTATGTGTCCCACTGAATCCCACCACAGAAAGGTTTCATCGCTATTTAAAGCAGGAAATCTGTTCATCAAAACATACCTAGTATCTTAGACAAATGGAGTTATGGATAGAATAACATAATATAATGTGCCTGAATGTAAAATGATACACTTTGGGTCTGTTCAAGAAGAATGTACCCTCTCTGTTGAGGACCCACAGTTTGGAATTTTAATTATTTAAGTCATAAAGTATAAATCTATGAACACAGGACCAACTTTACAAAGGTGATAGTATGCAGGAAAGAGTTTAACTGAAAATGGTAAGTGGCTTGAAATATGGGTAGTACATCAGAGAAGTCTTTACAATAACTAGTGTCAAAGTTCCTTCTTGTTGGTAACAAACCAAATACTTCAGATGTAATTGGAGAACTAATCTGACAATTTTGCTTTCTAAAATTTTATCTTTGCTTCACAAAATGGCAGTTTTCCCCTGAATCTTAACATTTCTGCTTTCAGATCAACAGGTCTTAAGAACACTTTCAGGTAGAGAACTGCACAGGGTGCATTAGGATCAGGTACAGCAGAGGGAGCTGGGGAAGCTGAGCTGCTCACTCCCAGCACAGACTCACCCCATGACCAGAACAGACTTTTCCATTAGAACCAGTGGGACAGCTGCTTATGTTCAAGGACTGAATTGGCAGGCACTTTTTGTCCAGACACATCATTTGAGGTCCACATGGAGCTCCATCCTCCACATAACCTAAATCTGTATCATCATCTAAAAGAACATGAGCACCACTAGGAGAAATAAGTTTTAAGATACTATTAGTATTATGACTGGCGTCTCTTGAAAATATTAAAAACATGTCAGTGTAGGTACTAAAAGCCTCATATCTTTCTTTCATTTAAGCATGCAGATAAACTGAACAAAACTATATAAAGTTTTTCTGCCTGTCCACAGCAATGATAAGGTGTTCCAGTTGTCAAACTAAAAACAAGTCTATATATTAACTTAACTACTCAAGAAGGGCACCTTAGGCCTAGGAGATTTTTAAGCCTTTGACAAACCACGCTTTTCTCTTTTTTTTTTTCTTTTTTTTCTTTCCTTTTTTTTTCACCAAAATGCTTTGAAATACTAATGCTAGAAAAATATCAAGAACTAACTTCCCATATGATGATATTTAAATAAAACCACTAGTAGAATAATAGAAGAATTAAGAATCACAGTTCATTCAGGACCTAACTGTGCAAGAGAGTATTCTTAGCATGACAGGAATGTTGCCAATGTCCTTAAAATACAAACCTAGTATCGTGAAAAGCAGACTAAAACCCATTTACCTGTCCTTTAACTGAACTGTAGCTTAATATCTTATCCTGACACAACTCTGCAGTTTCCTTCTTTTTTGTCTTCACTTCCCTACAGCTATTTCTCTGAGTATTTAATACTCAAAATCATTATGTTTAAAATATGGGTCTTTGGCAATACAGACTTTCTCCACCCCCAGAAAAACATAATGCTGAGCGTTACCATTAAGCTCTGACTGTGAAGTTCTGCTATTGGAGGGATCAGATACAGTAATCAGAAGGATAACCCACATTCAAATGTGGAATAATAGGCTTTTATGTATTTTTTTAATCAAAAGAAATACCACTTAGAATAATGATTTTGCTGCAATATATTAATTACCTAAAATTCACAGAATTTTACATTTATGCTTATCTTAATTCAATTAGGCTTGACAGAGCAAAATCACGTTGGAATACTGCATTATCTTTTACCTGCAGTCCACTATGCGTCCTTGATGATAAAAAGAATTTGGGATAATTTCTCCTTGAACTTGACCAACTCGTGGAACTCTAGTAAGATTAGTACAGAGCAAAAAGCCACAGAAAACATCACTGTAAAATGAAAACATAAACCAAAATATTACTGGAATAATATGAGGTAGACTTACAAAAAAGAAAGTCTGGCAATGATGCTACTGATCACAGTAATATATTACCATAAGCCACATGATAGACTTTCAGAGTACAAGCCTGGAAATAAAATATTATTTTATATAAATGATAAAAGGCAGAAACAAGTCACCATTCATTCTAATGGACCAGTGAATGTTCACATGAACAAAGAATGTATCTGGATTCTAAGTACAATACCGTACAATTTAGAGGAGCCAAATCATACAAAGCTTTGTCATGTCAGGCTAAATTACTTTTCACTCTCTCTAGCAGCTTATGTGCCAAACATTAATGTCACTTTTGAATTTTCAATTGAATTTTATTTCCCTTGCAAGACAACAGAACCATAATAACAATCATTAGCAGTTGTGTGTGCCCAAAATTTCATCAAAAATCTGCTTTATTTTATTTTGTTTTATATCTAAATATATTTCAATATATCTTACATAAGATACACAAGATAACTCTTATATCTTCAACAGAAGGATATCAGCTAATACTAATTGTCCTAAGTCACAGAAGTAGCTGGATGAATGATGGAAAATGCCTCTGTTAAAACTGCTTTGTTTAAATAGCTCTTCAGTTAGATCATTTTCCTGCATCTCTCTACCAACAAAGAAAAGCTTTTACAGAAATGAAATTTTTCATGTACACATCAGACTAACACTATTCCCATCTAAATATATTTTAAACAATTCATTAAACAACTCCTTTCCTTATGATCCTATCTGAAAAATAATTTTTAAGAAAGGCACTTGACAAACATCAAATAGTCAAAGAAGGAAAACACCATTGTGAGACTGAAATTTGTATGTGCATACTTAAATTTCTTCTGATTTATTTACTGTAATTTTAAAGTCTATCCACTAATGGTCATTAACTAGAAAAGTAAATTTAATCAAATATTCATCTAGTAATGATCACACGCAAATGAATCAGCCCTTTTCTCTATAGCATCCAAATGTCTAATGGTCCTCTCTGATCAAAATAATGGTTGGAATGAGTTTGAAACAGCATAATCTGGTATCAATCCTAGAGCAGTCAAAAACAGCGTGTGCATTTGCAGCCTAATGTATCACTACCAAGTCTGAGGTGTTTGCACATTATGAACTTGTGCATTTTTGTTGTGTTGTCCCTCAGCTCCTCTGAAATAATTAAAGTCAGTATATTCTTCTGAAAATCTGGAATTCTTTCCAAGTGTATTGCTGAGTCACCCATGGATTTGTCAGAATGGAACTTTTTCAAGATGCAAACCTTGTGAGGGAAAGAAGATTCAAAATAATGCAAACCAAACTGCTGAAGCATTCAAGAAAAAGTAGAAAAATTAGACAATATGAAACCATTATCAATCTATTTACATTACAAATAATCTCTACCAAGATGAACTTACTGTTTGCTGCACTGAATCCATCGGTCTCCATCTTTTCCACAGTTTCCCTTTGTTGTGCCTTCTGTATTAAGCTTTTCATAACAAAATTTGTCAGATCCTGAAGACTCTATTGATGAAGAAAAAAGAAACGTGCTTTCCACTGGCAACATGACAGCTTTGAAACCTGCATAATTTATTGCAGCAGTTCTCTGTAATTTTTTTAGTACAAAACATCAATCTAAACACACATGTATGTGTAGAGACCACATTTTCCAGTCACTACAGTAGGAAACCACCAGGCTAAACTGAAATATCGACTGATGGCTTTTTTAACTAATGCTCAATAATTCAAAATTTGCTCTGAACTTCTAAAAATGTAGCCTCCACAGTGCCTGAATTTTCTTCTGCATATGAAATTTATCTGTGGTCTAATTTTGTTAACTTCATAACAGTTGTACATAGAGTTAAATCTAGTTGTTTTCACTGATGTCATTCCTGATCTGCATTTCAGAAGATCAAAGATTTTATATATGACATTTATGATAAGCATATGTTCTGACATCAACTCTATGCTTATTTTATTCTATTTTTCAGGTGTTGATAGCAAAACCAAAGTTGAACAGCCAAAGTGTAATTTCTACTTATTTTTAGGAGTAAAAATCTGAACAAATATGTTTTCAAACCCACAATTATTTACTAAGAAGCTCATTTGTTTTTTCTAAAAATAAATTAAAAAAAAAGAACAAAGAAACCCACAACAATATATAGAGGAAGGTACAATAATAAAGATAAGTAAGACAGAGTAGTTTCAGTGGCAGTTATAATTAGACAAAATGCCCAAGAAAACATTAACTGCCAGAGTACAGGAGACCCTGGTAGTTTGGCTCTGCTGAATTGTCTCAAAGTCATTACACAGAACATTCACCCCCTCTAGACTTAAATCTGTACTATGCATATTTAACAATGTACTAATTTTCCTGACTTGTAGGATGTTACAGCAAAGAGAGGCAAGGTGGAGCAGCATGAACCATTGCTGGGATAATGGGATTGACAACTGTCATTTAAAAACACTCAAAATATTTGTTTTTGAACTGTACCCAAAAAATCCTCAAACCCCCCTCACCCTGGTAACATTTGCTGCCCTACCTAAGTCTGCAGCCACATCACATCAGAACAGTCTCACTGACACCACTCCCAGACAGAATTTCACCTGGCAATCAAGCCACAGTTTCCCACTGCAGTCTACTCACTCGACTGATCAGAAGACTTTAACTTAGAATGACAAGAACAAAAAATAAAAATACTGAAAATACAAAACAAAAGCAGGAATGAACCAGAAATAAAATACATTTAAGGTAGTTAAAGTCAACCTACTAGATCCCCAGATATATTTGCACTGATTATCTCTTGTCTTGCATTCACCATTATAGCAACGACCCTAAACAAAACACAAGATGTTAGCAATGAGAACTGAACACTACTTCATCTCCTTCCCCTCCCATGACAAATGTCTCATTTTGACTCTTCACACACATGTTGGGATCTATAACAGTTTCCATGGATTTGGGTAGATGGAGTACACATTTTGGCCCAGATTCCCAAAGCCAGTTGGTGTCCAATACATACTGACATTTCAGCAGTTGCTTTATATTTCCCCTTTACACAGTTATAAAGAAGTTATTAATGTGGAGGTAATAAAAGATCTACACGTAAAATGTAGAGATACCAAGTGGATTTTATTTAAAGTAGAATTCTGGACTATTCATAGTGTGCATAAAGCACAAGCAACATTGATGCTGAAAGGATAAAATTTATGAAGAAATATGGAATACAGAATTTGAAAAAAAAAAAAAAAACAACTCCAAAACAAAAATGTGTATTTGGTTGGTTTCTATATGCTGATGTGCAATTTTAAACATAGCATACCTGATTAGAATCACAGGCATACCCATCTTGTTTATGAAGATTCGGTGGACACTGAAAAAAATTAAGATTTTTTTACTGTTATGTGTCCTGTAATAATACATCACAGTATAACATATGGAATTTTCCTGGGTTTAAGACAACCACACAACATATAAAAGGGGTAGAGAACATAACTGGTGCTGCAATCTTTATAGTTACAAATACAAACGAAAATAATCAACATCTTGAGCCATGAAATACACGGTTCCAGTCTAACTTTGCATATTCTAAGTAAAAATTAAGGAGTTGAGGAAAAATGGAAACAGGGTGTTCAGTAACAGGACATTTGGTAGCTAATACTGGGGCCGTGTCTGTAATGCTGCCACTGCCTTCATTTCAGCTCCACTACAAAAGTAAGCAAGCACCTAGTTATAGCCTAGGTGCCTATTGCTTACAGAGATTTGGGGGGTTTTATGATATTATTTCTTGTGTTCTCTTGGCATTGGAAACTTTTTTGGTCCAGAAGCCTTAGACTACTAAAGCTAGGAGCAAACCATTCTCGAAGTTTTTCCTCATCTAAAATGGGCCTGTGAAAATTTGGAAAGGGTATGCTGCTGCCATGTGCCATATTAGCCAGTACTCTGAGGGCAGCCTTCTAGCTTGAGAAAGCCCTTCTCCCTCCCATTAAGAATGCTCTACCTACAGAATAAAAGATTTACAATAAAATACCAGTAATAGCTACTTATCTGGAAGTATGGGTGCCCCAGATGATAAAATAAAAAAAGGTACTGTAATTTATTGGCATCTACAATTACAGCCAGTGCCCGAAGAGAATGTGATCCATCCTGAATCTTATTTCTCCAAAGCTAAGAGCTTGATGCAGCAGATGACTGCACCAGTTATGAAATTCTCATATAAACTTGAAGTTCATATAAATAGAATAAATATATAAATACTCAGTATTGGAAAGGTGCATGTATCACCTAAAGTATCAAAGTTGCTGTGAAAACAGAAAATGTGCAGAATGTTGAGTGTTTAAAAGAATTCAAGTTAAAACATGTTGGTTGCTGTTTATTCCTTAGCTTCTGAGTATTAGCGAACTGTTTGCAGGAGAAATGCATAATAAGATCCACAACTTTTAAAATTCTCATACATGTGCACACCCTTAAAAAACGTAACACTTCATACAAGTCTTAGGGGCAGCAACTGAGGGAGTTGGGGTTGTTTATCCTGGAGAAGAGGAGGCTTGCAAGGACCCTCTTACTCCCTACAACTACCTGAAAGGAGGTTGTAGCCAGATGAGGGTTGGTTTCTTCTCCTTGGGTAACAAGGGACAGGATGAGAGGAAACTGCCTTAAGTTGCACCAGGGGAGGTTTAGATCGGATATTAGGAAAAATTTCTTCACTGAAAGGGTTGTCAAGCATTGGAACTGCCCAGAGAAGTGGTAGAATCACCATCCCTGGAGGTATTTAAAAGACACGTAGATGTGGCACTCAGGAACGTGGTTTAGTGGTGGACTGGGCAGAGCTGAGTAATGCCTGCACTCGATGACCTTAAAGGTTTTTTCCAACCTAAACAATTCTATGCTTCTATACTCAATTA
Source organism: Lepidothrix coronata (assembly GCF_001604755.1). Taxonomy (NCBI): domain Eukaryota; kingdom Metazoa; phylum Chordata; class Aves; order Passeriformes; family Pipridae; genus Lepidothrix; species Lepidothrix coronata. Next base: position 4,094,336 of record NW_016690187.1, read on the forward strand.
GCTGTAATTTTCTACATCTAAATTTTTAACTATTTTATTTCATAAAATCTTACTGTTACCTTTGAATACATTCAAATTTGAAGTATATTTGTATTATTTAAGTTACAGACCAGGCAAAGAGTAAAGGAGGATGTCTGAGAAATATTATACACAAAACCCCATGAGCAGTAAAAAAAACAAATAAACCTACAGAAGTCTTATTATGAGTCCACTTAGATTATTTTTGTGAGTTTACAATAGTTCATTCTTATGTTTAAAATTTTTTGTTAGTATTAAGAAATACTCACCCACACACCCCATCATTTTGAGTATATGAATGTGCAGTTTGTTAATCCAATTTTCCTCTTGAACGAACACAAAAAAGAGTACAAACAAGCATCAACATGTGTAAGCAGAGAAGGGTTCTGCACACATACCTGTCCAGAATCCCCAGTGCAGAACTCTGCAATATCACATTCATTCACTGCATATCGACAGTCGTAACCTCGTGGGAAAAACTAGAAAATGAAAAATACAGTTCAGGACTAAGATTATATCCACACAAGCTGTTCCTTTTCATTCATAAAATGCACTCGGAACTTTAACAGGCTGCACGTGACCATGGACAACCGAAAAGAACAATAGATATAAGGCAGCAACACTCACAAGACATGATGTATTACAGCAGGGTCCATCACTACAATGAGCTCCATTAGAAAGAGAGCACTTCTTACAACAGTCTGCATAGCATTCCTGAAGAAAATATTAAGCAAAAGTTTGTTTTTTCATTTTCAGCTAGTTTTTTCTTCCTAATCTTTCCAACAAACTATTACATAGCAGCCAACAAAAGATTCAGTTTAGCACTGATGACCTGAAATTATCAGCTGGAAGAAAACTTTCCAATACTCAAGTACTGAAGTAAAGGGATAATATAATGCTATAGCAACATGGAGATTTACATCTTCTGAAGCCTCTTCATAGGTGTGGAACAGCTGTGCCAAATGCATGCTGCTTAATCATATTCAAGGCAGAAAAAAATGATTAAGAAAACTAATTATGGATACAATTATATTTAAATACTAGAGCTAGGATTCAAATCTACAGGGTAGATTTTTGCAGAAACGTTATTGGAATATTCCTAGAATAGAGAAGAAAACAACAGTTTACTTGTTCTGTCCAAACACAGGCACCTATCTCCAAAGTATCAATATGGAGTCTCCTACTCCAGACACATTATCTAGGAAAAGTAAAGGGATAAATCACTTCTACATTGCAAATCAAAAACTGCTGGGAAACAGCTGCATCTTGTCATTAGTATGACAGGAACAGTTTTGAGGACACTCTCCATCTTTGCACTCATTCTCATTTAGAAAAATGTTTTCAGATGGTGCTTTAATGAAATTGTTCCCAAAAAATAAGAAAAACAAATATTCATAACCTTTCCCCCCCTCCCTTACCAATCACTTAGTTTATCTTAGTATATTTTGTAAGAAAGACTTGTGGAGTAATATATCTCAACTTGCCATTCGGAAACCGCAATCACATTCTTCTCCTGCTTCTACATATCCATTTCCACACTCTGTGGTCTCAAAGAGCTGAAAGAAAAAAGCCCCCACCCCAAAGTAAGAATGAAACTAGTGTCAAATGATTTTTCTGTCACACACAACCCATTTCTGTGGTGCTACAGACACATGCTGTCACGTGCCGTGCTTTGGCAATGGGAAAGGCAGCGTGTTTTTCAAGTGCTGCTATTCAGAATTGATCAGACATGAAAGATGTACAGCTAAATCACATGGGTGCTAGTTCTCTTTAGGACAATACTGATCTCAGGAAATGAAGATAAACAGAGAGACACTACAATGACACACAAGGGGACAATATCTGAACTTCATTCCTGTTCTATATACTTCCAGTTCTCTGACAATTCCCTCAAGAAATTAGTCTGCAATATCATGTCTGGGATCTACTCAGGTACCCATCCTTGCTCATGCAATTAGCTACTGTCTATTCCTGTGCACCATGTTTGTGCATGAAAATAACAACCATTAAAAAACACCGCCAAAAAGAAGTTCTATGTGCCTTATTAGTAAGTTATATGCAACCACATACAGATACTAAACAGTTAATCCTAGGACCAGACATATACAATACAGATAAATTCTACAGTTCAGGATGATATAGGTTCTATACTGATTTCACATATCATAATTCTGATTAAAGGTATTTTTCAGTCTTGTCAAAGACATAATTTTGAAAAAAGCTTGTCTGTTATCAATCATAATTCTGCTTTAAAGCAATAGTAAAAGTAAGAATATACAGAATCTCCAATTAAACTGGGATATTAGTAGCAGAAACACATTCACTAGAACATGGTTGAAATGAGAAGTTAAAAGTTAAGTTAAAATGAGAACAGATAAATCTACAGCTAGATAAGAGTGAAAGATGCAAGTAAATTTTCTTTCTAGTGGAAGGAAGCTGTTGAGGATCATGCAGATATGAAACATAACATATAATACAAGTGATACATAAACTTGGATGGAATTCTTCTTTGGAGGACTTGGGGGGTGGGGGGGCAGAGGGGAATCATAATGCTTAATAAAAAACAAATACAACATTATACTTTTGTTGCATAAACCACATACATAATCAATAGCACCTACAATTTTGTGTACCAAAAGCAAAACTATACTGAAGCAATACCCATATGTACTCTTCTTCAGTAGCAATGTTGTCATGATTAAAAAACCACTGAAATCTCTCATTCTTTCCCCCTCCATAAGCCACTGTTTCTACTACACTTCAGAGGAAACAGCAAGAGCTCTTACTCCAAAACTGAAATTCAGTTCTCTGTCAAACAAGAAAATTACAGAACACAAGCATGCACACACAAATTTCCTGTGGCATTAATCAGGAACCATCTAATGTTCATATACATGTCAGAACATAACTTAGGTTGTAATTTAAAGAAGTGACTGCTTAACAAGAACTATGTTTTGTTTACCTAAGAATTAAACACACTATTTTGAGCCTTAACTCCTAACCTCCAAATAACAGGATTCTAAACATTGTATGATTATTTTTTTCCCCAAAGCACTTCAAAGCTGTAAAACACTGACACAGGTAATGTATAAAGACCATTACCCTGGGAGCATACTCCCCAAAGTAAATCAGGTTTTTATTCTGTATAGAGTTGACAACTTCTTCACATTACTTTGCTAGATAACTACCATTAAAAAATGAAGCTGTGTTTTAATATTTCCCTACTTACTACTCCTTCCTGTAAAAATTCTTACATTCTTATTCTATAAGCAAAGATTGCTACCCTGGAAAAGATTAAAAACACTCAAACAAGTCAAACTGATTTTAGTTAATCATGCAAGGTGATGGTCTACCAAGGGATACAGGACAGTAAACAGAACAGCCTAATAGCCTCATGAGATACTAAATTCTACAAGGACAGCAAGTTTGACACCATGATTAAATAGAATATTAATGCTTTGGATTGCTCTTACTTGGCAAAAAGAGTCACATGGAATATTTTTATACTACTCCGCTTTAGAAGGATGTCATGCTAACATTGCCTTAGAAAAAAACTATGACCTTGCTAAGTTTTTAGGTGAAAAAAAGCATTGGATGGTACAAGGAAACAGTTATGAATTACAGGGTTTGCTAGATGTACAGCTGAAATGAAATGAAGGTAAGTTAACTTTGAAAACAACCATGAGCTACTACTATCTACATGAAATGAGCTATGGATTGATTTTTATTTCCTAATGTGGTAATTTTCAATCTTTTTAACAACCTCAGGCAAAAAGTCCAAGAATTGAGTGTATGTGAAGCATATACTATGACCTCACTTCTGGATTTATTTTGCACTGCTTCCAGCTTAATAAGTAGTGCATTTATGCTGATGGGGATTTAGCTAGCTGTGAAAAATCAACTGCAATATTTGTCATTATTTCACCATGAAGAATTGATGGAAAACAAGTTGTGTTCCTCTCAACATTATTTTTAAATGCTAAAGGAATGAACAGGCAGCTAATTACAAACAACCTAGAGAAATTACCCACATAGACGTCTGAATAAACTTTAGAACAGACGTATATTAGTGAAATTATTACATTTTCACTGCAATGTTTGGCAGACGTGCTGACTACCAACCAATTTCTTACCTTTGTTGGCCTGTTAAAAAGACAGGCACCTCCCCCACGAAGTAAAAATTCTTTGTATTCTGCAATGCTGCATTTGGAGAATTTCCTGGAATGGTATACCCTAAAATGGCAAAGAATTAGCTGAGTAAATGACTTCAAACACCACCAGCTACTGGAAGGGGGTAATTTACATTTAATACTGTAAATCCCAGTTTCTTACAACCACTGTGTGCAACAGTATGACAGCTCAGTCTTATTCTCAAACAATAAAATCAGAACAAAAGAAAAAGTTTTAAAACACTTTGCATTTTTATATATCTACTTTATGGGTGTAAAGTATATAAAACTGTAGTCTTCTAATCTTCTCAATAAGGTGAAACCACACTCTCATGATAGCTGCTATGCATCTTGTCGATTGCATGCACAATCCAGTGTCCCCTTGTGTTTGTTTTTAGCATCTATAAGATGCTATAGCAAGAAGTTTCACAGATTATTTACAGACTGGTAGAAGAATAATTTCATTCCATTTTTTAATGTCATATTTGCTAATCTCATTTCACGTCTCCCTAGTTCTTAACTGGAAGAAATAGTAATCACTTGTTCATGACGTTACAGACTTCTCTCACATTTCCTCACTTCCATCTTTTTCCCAGACTAATGAAAACGTACTTTATTAGTAATTTCTCACACAGAAACAGTCTGATATTTGTATTAGTCATGTTTTGAGACCTAGGAATAAGATCTATTCACACTGTTAAAGATGAGGGTAGCCATGCCATAAGGAGGTTCTTTATCCCTTTCCTAGCTGCTCACTGCTACCAAGCTGCCATATCCCTACTGAATTGTTCTATATATAAAAAACGCCTTCTGAAGCCCCAGTGATGTGGTTAAGTGAAAAGGTTTGAAACTGCAGCTAATTATTCGCTCATTTCATTAGTCAGTCCTTTTTCAGCTCCTGGGTGACTATTTGCTCCTGGCATTTTTGTATACTGTTACCTTCTCTATGGTAGAATATCTTCTCTAGTGCTACTGAAGTATCAGCTCAAGGCTGATACTTAGATTCACCATGGGAAGGAAGCCGGTATCTATTCTGATCAATGCCTTACTTAGGATACCAGAAGTAAACTTATGGAATGATTTTCTGTTGCGTTCATGCAGTGGTTGACAGTTGCAAGTCTACAGGGAAGCCACCCAGTTATTCTCCTGAAGGACCAATTTCCAAATACCATATGAAGAAACTAAGCTCCTTCTATCTTATTTGTAGATAGTTTTCTCCCTGATTTTTTCAGTCAAGCTTCCATAGTGAGAACGATTCTGCCAGGAAGTGATTTATAAGACTCAAAATCCTATGTTTCAAAAGTTACCCTTTTCTAATCAATTAGAGTATAGAGAAAAGAATCTTTGGCAGTGTGTGAGGGTAGAGGGCAATGAAATTCCTCCCATAGAGATGTGCTTCCCCCTCAGAGTTCACTGACCATTTAGCTAAGGTTGAGTTCCAACTGCTTCTAGTTTTTCACTTATTAGCATTAAAACACATGGATAAAACCCAATATATAAATATTTCTGTCATAATGTAAACTATGAACTCATTCCAGAGTCCTCAATTACTGACATTTATGACATACCCTGTTTCCTCCATGATGCAACCACCCCAGGAGTCAGTGCAGTCACACTCTTCTCAGACAAGACCAAAATACAACAGAAAAGGAAAGAAGTTATAAACATGCTTACAATAAATATAAAGTACTTACTATAAAAATGGACCTTGACTAATTATACAAAGATCAGATGGTTGCTTGGCTGTACAAACTTTAGCCCCAAGAAGGAAACCAGCCCACTTCAAGACATACTAATATACTTAATAAATGTGATACTTTCAAATTACCATATGTGCATCCTCTTAGTCTCAGCACGAAGTTTCAGGCAGTACAGAAAGCTAAAAATAGCTGGCAATGTTCTTCCCTACATGCTCTCAAAACAGGCAGCACAAGGCTGTGTGCAGTACACTTAGTATTGAAGATTTAAAATATTCGCATTTCCTCCTCCCTAAAAACTATGCAGAATACCCTGAAAGAGAATTGTTCCTGGACAGGCCAGTTCTTCTTAATAAGAGAATTATTAATAGTAATACGTGAAACAGCCAATCAAACATTCATTGGAAAAAGTAGTTGAATGAAAATGGATTTACAGTTTACTTACAGCTATAGCATGTAAGTCAACAGTGACCAAATTCATAACATAAAAGTAAAGGATCAACACCTTATGGTTGGTAAAACAGAAGTTACAAACTACTCATAAAATTATCTACCAAAGAAGTAATATTTTCAAAAAGAAACGTTCTGTATTGTAATTGCTACTGGAAAACCACACTGCTTGTCCATGGGAAATATACAGATAATTTTTATGGTTATTTCTGCTCTATCCAGGTCTTTTACTAATCCTTCTCTATAAAGGACATCCAAATAAGGAAACTAAACTATCATATCAAAAACCTTTATCTTACAGTTAAAAACATGTTCTGATTTCCGAATTAAATGAGCTCTGTTTTACCTGTTATCAAAAACGATATAGAAAATGTCTTAGCAATTTGTCAGTTTACACAATTCAAAACCAATGCTTTACAAAACAACATTCCCTAAACATTGTTTTCTAATCCACAGATTTTCGAAGTGATTCCACAATGAAGTCAACTTTATAACTCATATTTTTGAAGAGGAAACAAAGAGAAAAGGTAGCCAAACTGCTCACAAAATGCAAGTAAAAAAACCCAACAATTTTCTTTAGCCTCAAAAAGGGCTTTGCAGCAGATTTTCTACTGACACTACATGTGTTAAGGCCACATAAATCTAATCAGGCTGTGAAGCAGCAAAATAACAAGTTGAGCAAACGTCACACTGGACTAGGTTACAGCTCCTTATCATTTCTTCAATTATAAGTCAGGTATTTTTGCATTTTAAGAAGTCAGTGATTGTGTAATAAGATTTACAGATTTCATTATGATAGAAAAGGAGTTCTAAATTAAATTAATGGCGTTTTTACCAATATACCTTTGAATGTTGGTTATGAATCTAACCACCTGACACAGGACATCACTGAGGTCATTGCCAAGTAAGTGCTAAAACTGTGTCTCTTATTTTGGTTAAACTCAAATCCTAGTGCATATATTTCCAAAAGCAGTAATTCTTGTTCTACAGTTACAGCAATTTTGGCATTTCTTTCAAACATTACAAAGGAAGAGTTTATATGCTTAGCTAAGAAGACAAAAGAAGACTCCGTGTCCATATACATACTCGGTTTCCTTGTAGCTGGGTCCCATTGTATTCCAAGGTTCTGAGCAAGACTTTGTGCTAGTTCCTGTGCCATGGGCAAAGGGAGGCCATACTGCATTTCAAGGGGAGCAAATTAAAAAAAAAAAAAAAAGAAAAAAAGAAAAAATTAATTATTGTAACAACACTACAGTGACTCATTCTGGCTTACCACGTACCTACTACTTCAGTAATTCAGTACTGTCAATCACAATTCTGTGTCCATACAAGGAAAATAAACTCAGTAAAGTTGAGTTTAACATAACAGAAAAAAATTTCCTCCCTTAACCTCAGGGAATCTCTCCCTGCTGGTTAACCTAAAGAAAGAAGTCTATTTGATACATATATATAAAATGCACTTTTGTATAGTATGATTAACCCATCTTAAAACAGGAGACTTTAATTATCAATTTAACATTACACTGAGATAAAATAATAATAATAATAATTAAAAACTCAATACACCAGGACAGTTTTTTTCTAGTTTCAATGTTAAAAAAATTCAGGAAGAATTACATATCACTGGCACCTCAGAAGACCAACCCTCTTACAGTGAGAGGACCCAAAAAATATTAAGTGCTGAGTTTCAAACACTCTGGAGATTTTTGGGTCTAAATTTCTGTCAAATATATTAAAAGCCAATTTAAATTCTTATTAAGACAATAATGCAGAGAGGAAAAATGCTTTTTAAAAAGAAAAGTACACTGAGTAGTAGTTTAATGATGATCAAGAAGGCTGGCTGTGAGAATCCTAACTTTTTAATATATAAATTATCTTTAAAGCCCTGAATACTGAAATACATAAACTCAGAAGTTACAATGTGCAGATTCTATTTTATTTCACCTTAGTAATGAAAAAAAAAATTACCTCATTTACTCCAACTCCTCTGGCCACAGAGCAAACCCCTCCAAAGTAACTTAAGCTGCTCCTTTTGTAATGAAATGTCACATTCCTTACAAAAAGATAGAAATGAAGAAAATATAACAAATTGACATTGGCACCAAGAGCTTATTTAAAGATCATACTCTCACACATACTATGATAGATTGCATGTAATACATCTTCTTGTAGCATCAAAAGCAACTGAAAGCTTACAAACAGAATACCAACACTGAAAGAGAAAGCTTTGAGAAAAATACTATTTTTATTTTGTAGAGTCAGAATCGGTCTTAACCCACAAACAAACCAAGCACAGAAAGCTAGAGTACCAGACTCCTAAGAAAATAAAATGATCACATTTCTTTTAAAAGTTAACAATATGCTCCAATTTATAATCTGTCAGGAAGGAATGCTGTTCTGAAATGTATCAGTGTTGAGAATTTTTTTAATTATGATCTTAATCCAAACCAATTCAAGTTCTAGTTTCAACTCCAAATGAAAACACTGAGAAGTATGCCTAAAGGGAAAGTAACTTAATACTGTTCTTTAACCCTGCCTACTTTCAATTATTGTTAATAAGCCCCAAATAATTTAGATATAATAATTAGTTAAGTAATCTGGAAGACCTAAATTATTTTATAAAATGCCTCTAAATTACTATGAATGATACCTATTTGAACTTCATAGTCGTAATAATAAATCTACACCGCCTACAAATGACCTACAGTGACCTTGCATGATCTACAAATGACCATAATCTTCTAAAATTATTGGTTTTTTAAATGACAGGATACTCCATACAGGTATATATTTACTTTTCAGAACATTCTGACAGCCATCAGAACTTTCAGACTGCAGCCTAAATAAACACTTACATCCAGGAGCCTTTACAGTAGTCAGAATCTCAGTAAGGGCTGAGGCTGACAGGCTCTTCTGGAAACGGTCTAGCTCAGCCCCCCTGCTCCATGGAGGCTCAGCTGGAACACGCTGCTCAGGACCGTGTTCCCCTGGCTTTGGAATATCTCCGAGCATAGACAGTCCACAGCCTCTCTAGAGCAGCCTGTTCCAGCATCTGACCACCCTCACAGTGAAATGGCGTTTTCCCTATGTTTAAATGGAATTTCCTGTATTTCAGGTTGTATTTGGTACCTTTCACCATGCACCACTGAGAAAAGCCTGTTTGCTCTCGCTGGCAAATTCCTCAGCAAGAAACATGATACGTGCATGAAAATCATTAAGAGTGCATGTCAGCAGCACTCTGCCTACGTTAACAAGAATGCAATTAGCACTGTGTTGTGATGCCTGTATTAGGGAAATCTGGAGGAAATTCTTCAACCCTTAATTTTATCCTCCTCTGCAGAAGATGAATTATAGGAGAATCCCGTGGAGGACATTTGTCACTTCATCCTCATAGTATGTCATGCTGCTGGGAGGTGGCTTAAGATCTTTATGCTGCTCAGGGGAACACACATTTCCTGCTCTTTGCTTACAATGCCGTGAAGCAAAAAAAATACTTGTTCAAGGTTGAAATTGTGCCTAATGATGCAAGTGGAATTTGCCCTCAAAATGCACTGTGTCTCAGAGAACAATTCATTCCAGTTCTAAAGGAGGAGATCTTCCACTAACAAATCATCTATGTAGCTACATGTGTGAATAAATACTAACTGGAATGCTCTTGTGGCAACACATAATGCTGTCAGCTCTGCCCTCTCCTGATCTTTATTGGGAAAGCAGTACATTACACACCTGATTAGCAAAGCTAGGTGTCCTTAAGGGCTCATCAGAAGACACTTCAAATATGTGACACTGTCTCCAGGTTTTAAAGACATTCAAATTTCATTATAGATGTACATCAACATGACCATGGCATATACCACACCTATTAAAAGCAGGCTAACGTTACATATGGATTAAGTTTCCTAAGTAAGGCAGATGTTGATTCATATAGTGAATATACTGAGCAAAAAAGTATGAAAGAAGAGACAAGCAGAGAGGAAAGTATATAAAACTGATATTCTAAGCCATCACACAATGGTACATACGAGAGCAGGTGCACAGCATCAGCGTGCTGTTTGATGTAGTGCTGTCGGTATTTGGAGAAATCGTGGAGCATCTGCAGAGGGTCCGGGTGAATATTAATGCGATCTCTGTCTGTCCAAGTTTCCACAGCAACAAGAACCACCCTGGTGTTCAGCTGTTCCTTGTATATCTGAGGGCAGAGACAGGACAGGCACAGGAGTAGAACACTGGGTCAAACATGCACAGTTAGCCAGTAAGAGTAAAGCGGAAGGACAAGAGGGATAAAGCAGGAGGAAAACATGGGGAAACAGTTAGCTGGAAATGCCTTGGATTTCCTAGAAGTTGATATTCTGATCAACTTAAATATTATATTTTAGAGGACAAGAACATCCCTTGGTGCTCTTTCTTTTTTTTTTAGCCCCTCCATTTTCTTTAAAATTCTCATGTCAAATAATTTTGCCACTGAGTTTTGCAGAAAACCCGTACAAAAATCAGCAAAGAAGAAATGTAAAGGTACACTGGGTGATCTCAAAGAAAAAAAAGGAAGATCTCAAAGACAAAGAATAGCCAAAGAAAATCCTTAAGTGGAGATTAAATAATTTCTCAGTACATCCAAAATTCAATTCACATAATGCTTGATTTCCATTTATATAGTATGATCGCTTAATACCACTCAAGCAATGTGAGGATTAAGTAAAAATATTAATTTTTCTATTAATTTTAATCTAACTGTAGTAATAGACAAGGAAACAACAATCAGGCCCTAAAAATAACAAAACAGTTTTAAAATAAGCTTTTTAACTTTGTGCATAATACTTGATTCTGACATAACACTGCTAGTCTCTTTAGGCTCAGGTAAAAAAACTGTCAAATTTTACTAAGGTTATGCAAAACTTTCAGATCTACAAAAGATGCATTCCTCATCCACCCTGACTAGAAAGCTAGTCTTTTTTATCAGGACAGCATTATCCTTATTAAAAAGTAAATGTATAATATTCATCTCGGGAAAAAAAAGACAATAAATGTAAGAGCAGGAGAGAGCAACCAGTTAAGCTCAATTTTGTCCAAGACCCTTGAAGGAAAAAAAATGCTTCAATCTGACGAAGGCAGTTGACAACATACACAGAAAATGGTATACAAAATGAGAAAAATCCATAAAATTAACCCCCCTGAAATTACATATGGGTCGATCAATAAAGACTTTACTTCTGCTTGCTGAGAGGAAAACTATTTCCTGAAGTAAACAGGAAGGAAAGAATGGAAGAGGGAGCAGAGAACCTGAAAGCCTCTGAAAGCCAGGATCCTTTTCCCAATAATAAATCAGTAAGAAATACAGCCCACTCCCTATGGACACAGGGGAATAACAAGGCAGAAATTTCTCCTCTTTTTCATGCTTTATTTAAAGAAAAGGCCATTAAGATGCCATTTTGGAAGATCTCTATAAGGGGACTGAATTCTACACTGGAGTGAAGTTGAATGTTTCTGCATACACACACATAGAGCAAATAAAAATGGAAAAGCAGATGGAATAGTCAGAGAAAGGAAAGACAGATGAAATAACTTTTGTTAAAATGCAGAAGAAATACAAAGAAGTAATGACCAGATGAGAAAAAATAAAAATGCCACCTTTTCCTTGGGAATATACAATATAAATTGAAGAAATATTATTTCAATTATTTACATTTTTACCTGCTCTAGTAACTTTTTTTTAGACTACTGGCATTTTCAGACCATTACAGAAAAATATTCCAAAACACTTCCCATATTTCATGTATTATAAATATATTCACCTGAATTTTCAACATACATACAGTATACTTTATATGTAAGATACTAAGAACAAAGACCCTATTGCTTCCTCTGAGCCAAACAAATTGTTGACAATGTTTTGCACTGAATCACATCACACGGTTCCATTGGCAGCAATCATGTCACATGGAAAAGGGACTCAGAGTCAGCATTTGGTAGCCTTTGTATTCATAATTACTAGAGAATCAATCCTGTTTTCAGCATAAACAGAGCTCTGAAATGTGTGGTCACTATATGTGTATCAAAAAGTGGGGAGAAAAGCAAATTTTACCACAAATATTACTTTTAGTTTATGTGCTGTATGCAACATTGTTCTAAATTTAGTCACAGATACAAGTATGGTACCTGTGTCACTTTCACCCATTTATAATGTACTACAGTGGGATTTTGTTTGTTAAGCTACAAATACAGATTTATCAAGGAGAATTTTTTACTGGCACTCTTTTTCTCCCAGTAGATATGTGTATTCTTTGTGGACTATACTCCCAGTTTCAAACACTTGTGGTTAGATTTGTTTCACAAATCTAAACTTGATTAAATATCATTCTTAACTGGTGACAGAAATCTCCTTTAAGTTTGAAATCACCTCTGCTAAGGGCAAACTCTGGCAGCTGCAAGCTTGAGAAAAAGGCCATGGAAAATCTGGTGGTTTCTTATACATTCACCCCAGGCTATTCTTCCACAGAGGAGCTGGAAATGCACTTTAAAATGTAATTTTCATAGCTGCTTTTTTTTTTTATCCTGATATTTGAAAATGTTAACTTTTTTACTAAACTAAAAGTCAGTGAATCAGTGTTCAGAGGAAACATGGATACTTACAGCATCTACAAGATTTACCACAGACTTTGCAAAATTGTTTGTGTATGCATTTGAAGAACGGTGCCTTTTGAACTAAAAGGAGAAAAGAAAGTAGAACACAGTAAGAAGTTAAATATTTATTACTAATTCTTTATTTTTACAGCATGAAAGGAAAATTAATATTTTAAAAAAGAGTAAAGGAAAACCTCAAAAAGCTTTTCAAATCATAGCCTACATCTCACATTCAAGAATCCCTGGAAAATAAAGGCAGCCATGTATGCTAGACAGCCTTTCACATCTGTAAAAGGAACACTTAGCCTCAAGAAATATCCTATTTATAAATAGAGTTCAAATGTTTGAGATAAAATTACAGATAAACATAAACATGAGCTCAAGATTGAGAGGATACTGTGCCCATTAAAAGTGTGCTTAACTTGTTAAGTTACCTATCAGACTGTACTAGACACATTCCATGACTATAAGACAGGAAGATGAAGCATTTACCACTTGTCCTCTGCACAGCTCTTTGCAAAGCCATGCTTTCTGCACAATAGCACAAGACTCTTATGACAAGTAGTATTAGTTGTACCAAAAGACAAAATGGAAGAGGGAGGGCACAGTAAAAGTAAATATGTAAATGTGAAAAGAGTTGAGCCGAATATCTTAAATTTTAACTTTAATTTTTTTTCTATTTTTATAGACTTAGATGAGGTGTATTAGAAGTTCTGCCTCCTAATTTCTGTGCATGTCATTACAATGGTTTCATGTCTTTTCTTATCCTGCCCCACAAGTCCCTTCTGTTCTTAGTCAAATTTTTTAGAGATGCAGCTATGGTATCTGAACATGAATCCATCGCTTTCAAGAAACTGTAAAATTATAAACCAAAACTACATTACACAATATGATTTGCAGACAGAAAAGTAAGTCTTTAAAATTTCACAGAAAAGGCACATAAAATTGCTTAGAACAAAGAGGGCAAAAAGTCTTCACAAAAAAACTTTTACTAATTTTAACTACTGGTTGAAAGCATCCAGTGAAGAACTACAAAACAGACAAATCCCCCATTTTCCAAAATTATTCTTTGTGTAAAGGTGAAAGTAACTATGTTTTTAAAATTAAATAATCTGTTTCTGAAATTGAAAGAAGAGGAGTCACCCACACAAACACACTATATTATTAGATGATAAATTTGCCATTCTGTTAAATTCAACTTATTTTTGCACAATCAACCTAGTTTTATAAGGATGAAATGCCATAGAAATAAAAAAAAAAGTTCATAAAACTTAATGGGGACACTCATTTGACTGCAGGAAGATAATTTTTTTTACAAATGCAGATATTCACTGTTAGGTTCCACAATGCTTCAGCACAACCATGGCAGGTTTTAACACCCAAAGATCCTACAACAGAGGTTTGCAGAGACCCATTCCCCTATAACTATTCTCAAAACAAAGCATTTTCAGGTACAGTGCTAGTAGATGCTTAGGATGTACACTGAGAGGAATGTACATATCACAAGTCTCTGCTCCCTAGGGAACCATGACAACGGGACAGTGGGAAAGGGCAGCTTTGGCTTTATGTTTTGAGCCAATCCCAAACCTTTCCAGGAGTGGAAAGGTAAAACAATATGCTTTGGAAAATGTTCTTGGTTTTTGTGAAAGTACTAAAATGCTAAAATCAATAGCAATAGACCACATAATATGTTTAAACACAGCTCCTAAACCACAAATTAATCTAAGCCAGTAAAAAGTGCAACAACCTAATTAAACATATTTAGTTGTGTCTTTATTGCTACAGGAAAGTAAAGTGTGAAAATACATAGTATTAACCACTTAACACAATGGTCAAAGAGGTTTAAGATACTTCTTCCAACACAGATGTTTGCTGCAGGGGAAACCTGCCCTCTCCTGGTAAGTAGAAAACCTTGAAAGTACATTTAGTGAGCTCCTGGACTGGCAAGCTGTGACGCTTAATTGTGAACGCTTTCTAAGTACATCCATTTTATTCCTTGAAAAGATTTATTATCTGCTTCTGAGTCACTGACAACTCTCGTGGTCAAAAATTCTAACAAATAAAGAGTGAGAGGAGACAACAGTTAGTGTCTGTAACCACTGTAGTGAACAGAGCAGTTGTCCTTTAAGTATGTCTGTAATACAAGAGGCCAGAGGAAACAGACTAGAAAGATTTTCTCTTGGTAAGGAACATCAACCACAGACACCAAACAAGACAACACAACAGCCATAACTTCATTTATTGTGCCCTGCTGCTGAACAACTAACACCTGAACACTCTTACAGTAGTTTTCTACCAGGTAGCTTTACAAATGAGAACAACTCAAGAAATTCTGTCCTACGCTTTCCACCCACTCAAATTCCCTCCACACTGTTAACCTCCAAACATAGGTTATGTTTGCCCAGACCACTTCTATGATTTATTAGACAGATGATGGAAGGGTATATTATCTTTCTATTCAGCACTAGAACACGTACAAATTACTGCATCCTGTTCTGATATTAGCTGCTTCTTACTCTTAAAAATTATTCTTCAGTGTTGGCAAAAGAGCCCAAAACAACATAAAGCATTGGGAAAACATGCAGTAGAGTGAGAGACACAGCAATCTCTTTACTTGCAAATAAAATAAACAAAAACTGTTTTATCAACAGAATTTGGTTTTTTTTAAAAAAAAGTCTTGCTCACACAAATGTCACTCTGCTTGACATTTTCCAGTCATCTTTCAAGAAAAAATGGGAAAAAAGTGGGCTTTCCTCCCCCTGCTCCTGGGATTTTTTTAATGACAACCACTTTCTCAATCAAACAAACAACTTATCCTGCACTTCATTATGAATCCTGTTCATAAACGCAGAATACCCAGGAAGAACAACCATGAGAGTTTTGTCTATATGTTTTGCTGCATTAAAATTTAAGTTAGTAAAACTAAACTCAAAATAACAAATTCTGACCTCTTTCTATATAACTTTAAAGATGTAATTTTAGAACATTTAGTGTGTTGGTTCTGGACACAAATGTTTTGTTGCTTTACTTCACTGGTTATGGGCATACTAAATTATCCATATGATACCAAGGTGTTTCAGATTTATTTTGCTGTAGAAAATCTTAGGCAACATTAAGCTTCATTAGGTATTATGGTCTATACTCTGCCTTACAGTACAGCTGTTAATAGCTGCTGATAAACAAAATATTGGACCCAAAAGTAGCTTATGCAGCACAATGCTGTGCATCAACCTACAAACTATCACCAAAAGGAAGATTATCCTTGAATTGATATACTTACCATTTTATGGTCATTGACTATCATGAGCTCCAGATATTTCATTTCTTCGAAGACACCACGAGATATCTGACAGATTAAAGAAACTGATTGAGAAATCATGAAGATGTAATGATTTTCATAAATAACTGCAGTTGATTTATATTATATATACATATTACATATATATGTGGGGAGGGTGTAAACCCGTAAAAAACTGGGTCAAACATTCAGCTAGGGTGAAGAAACAGTAACTTTGTGAGTTATGATAGACACTGGCTGAGAATCTGAGTCACATCATCAAGAACATTCAAAGTCTACTCTTTTTGGCTCAGTGCAGACACCACCACTTCTTCCATCCTCTTTTCATTATGTACTATTCATCACGGATTTAATGAGGAAGGAAGTTACTAAAAACAGATGCACCCTCAAAAATGTGGTGTGGATTGTGCAACTCAGTGAAGAAATACAGATTAATGTTCCTTAACTCAATTATTCCCCTAACTGACGCATATGCATGTGAAGTTCATGAGGACTGCCCACTTATGTTCTCTGAATAATCCAGTTCTGGGTGTCCTCGTTTGGACTTTTGATTTAACCGTGCTACTTAAGGAGCCAAATGACAACAAAGTCAGATATCCACAAAGTAGGCAAAAGTTCATTCAAAATTATTCTTTACCCTCAAGCAGACCCAAAATTTAAAATTCTAAACTCATTCTCACTACTAAATTTCCCCTGAATTGATGTATTGTTGTCACTTTAGAAAGTTTACCAACTATTTTCCAAATATTCTAATTTTAAAGAACGATTTTATTTTCTCACTTGATAATTTTATTATGTGACAATGTTAAGGTACTAAAAATATTAGTTTCCTAAAGTTTATGTTCTCTTGACATTAAAAACCACAGAAATTAGTGGGTTTGGTTTTATAAATGGTCTTAACTCAGGGTCACACTTTTACTCACTGCTCTCTTTCTTCTCTTTCTCCTCAGCCACTGAAGTTCAGACAGAAAGGGCCATTCAGAACTAGAGTCAGTCTCTGTACAAATTAAAATTTAAGAATTTCATGGCATTATTTTAAACTACTTAAGTACACTGAGCAAACCTAAAGTACATCATCAAAATGAGAACCATCTTTGCTATTGAAAGGTTCATTTTTTTAAATATATATCTCATATCAAAACTCAAGTAATTTAGAAATCTGATAGTTAAAGCATGCAAGGAGAGATAAAGAGATCATACCCTGGGCTTAGAATATATATATGTTTTCTTCCATCTTCTGTCCTCAAAAGCATTAATATCACTGAATAAATTTAGTGATTTGCAGAAGAAAGCTAAATACAGGTCTTGATGGATGAAAATCTTTCAGCTGCTTACTGAAAAATCTAAATTCCATTGTAATAATTGTGGGAAAAGTCAGGTTAGGATCTATTTTTCAAGCTTTTCTAAATAATCAGCAATTTTATGTACCCTGTTAGCCTAATTTTCAAATTTTTCAAGTTATATATACAATTATTTCCCATATTGAAAAACTCATAACATAAGCAAAAACATACCAAGGTCCTGCAACTGCTTGGAGGCTTGTGTTCCGTAAGTTCTTTGGATGATATGTGGCCTACTTTTACTTTCCTGATAAGAAAAATATGTGAAATTTTCTTCTAATTAATAATGTCAAGTGAAAGATGTGGCACTTCTTCCAGCATTTATCATTTTTATTGTTTTTTCAATAAAATCCAAGCAATCACAGTATCAATTTGGGATGGTACTAATTTGAAGCAATCTATTTGCAATCCTGAGCAAATCATGGAGCCCCTCTGCTTCAGCACATTTACTGGCCTACAAAACTGAAGTATCACAAATGTCTTTGAGATTACCTGAAAAAAAACCCTTAAAAGCCTTACTGTTAGAGAACACAGATCATTTATTCCAATAAATCAAATTAGAAAGTCTATATCTGGTTGAAATCTTCCTGCCACAGATGAAAAGCAAGTTATTACTATTTACGAAAAAATCCTATCTAATTGCAGCAAAATGCAAGAAACCAATCAATATGCTATCCTTAAAAGGACTATTTCACCCTGTTTTATTGTTGTGTACAACACTTAAAAAGGTTACAGCTTTTAATGCATATTTTCTTTAGAAGTCTGACATACTCCAAATTATTACATTTGAGTATCTACTCTAGAAAACAACTCTTTTCTTCCATAACACCTCCTTTGCAGAGCCTGTCAAAACAAGCAATTCTTTTCAAAGGGCAGGATGCAACTGTTCTGTAACTTTCCTAAGAAATACATAACTCATTGAAGGACAATGCTGCATATTTTTGCTGAATTTTGGGGGGAAGAGAGGGAGTTTTATATAGTATCTACTATAGTTAAGATTAATCAAGCTGAATACACTACACACTGAAGGCTGTGTCCAAGATACATATCTTGCATAGTGCAATCAAAAAATGAGCCTCTGAAAGCTCTCTGTAGCTGTATTATTTTATTTTCAGTAGTTTTGAGAAAAATATGCATCTCATCTGTCTTCTTATCATCTAGAATTCAACATGAATCCTCGACAGAGTTGGCAATTGGTATCTCACTTTCATAACCAGAACTTCTCCTACACTTAAAAAGTTTTACTGAAATACCACACTGAGAGAGAGATCCTGGTTTCGTTTGTTCACCCAAGCAAGAAAACAGTTTAGTCAAATTCTCTTCTTCCTACTATATGGATACTGCTGTATAAATACATTCTCCATGAATTTACTGTGTCTGTGTTGCCAGTTTTCACACTTAAAACCTTTATGAACATGTGCTACAGCAAACATAGACACATGGAATGGAATGTTGCTCCTGGGGAGACAGAGAAGTTTTTTAGGATGTAATATTTTCCTGTGTCTCCAAAGTTTCATTTATAGTCCAATAATTGAACATCCAATTGATACTGATTCCTCCAAATGTTGGTCCAGTTTATTTGCCAGTATAAGCCAGTGATTTTTGCAGATCTTTATTTGGACTGTAAGTTCAGCATTACAAGCACTAAAACTGGTTCTGCAGAGTTAATTATTTGTCATATACTGGTATGTAATAGAGCGAGACCAGCTTAAGAGCTGTGGTACAGCATCTGGAATACATTCTACAGACCAAGAAGGATAAAAACCTTAAGAATTCTCTGTCTTAATGTTGCAGAATCATTTCACTGAAAATAACTCAAATATTTGAATCATTCAAGAGGTAGAAATCTACCTAGTTTTACTACTGTCTATGAAACTGTGTCAGCTCTAACAGCTAAATTTTTAAGAACAGCTGTATTATAATATTTAATATGAAATACAAAAATAATAATAGCAAGATATTTGCATAAACGCAGTCCTACATGCTGATCCAGCATAGTCATGTATTTGAATATGCTATATCAGAATCATTTAAGCTATACAGTGACCACTGAGATAACACATACAAAGTGTAAGATACCCAGATAGAATTATCTACTTAATTAAGCTCCTTGTGGAAACATGGTAGGTCAAGAGCAACCTGATGCAACTATCTAGAGAGGAATGTATAAATGAGTTCCAGAGATCTCTTCTACGAATTTATAAATACTTTAGTTCAAGTACTAGAGCAAATTGATAAATGCTTTTAGACAGTCCATAACCATGTGCTAAAGAAACAGTCTTATTAGTCTATTCCCAGCATCTAAATAATCAACAAGTAAGAAACAAAAAATTAAAGAAGAGAAAAATCATAGGTAAATCACACTTACAAATTTCCTGCCTTAAATAAATTCCAATCAAGTGTTTTAAAATAGTTTTGGTTTTCATATGAACACATGAGACACTCATCTATTGATTTGTTCTAATACTTTCATTTGCTATTCCTTGAGCACTCTCCCAAACCAAACAAATTAGATAAAAATAAACTTACTTCACTGTGGGTCAGTTCCATTGGTTCTATCAAGTACAAATAAGTACTATCTTCAAACATGCCACTAGAACATGGAGAAAAAGAAGTGATATTTAGGATTACATGGCAATTACTCCAGGATACGAATTTTGATGAGACAAAAGCAAACTTAGGGCTGAAAACCTGACCAATATTAAAATAAATTCCATATATGTTCATTACCACCACATGTAGTTAAAGCTAAGTATATTTTTTTTTTAAATATGACACACATTTTAATGAACCAACACTAAATGTAATGGCAATGCAATGATAAAGTACCAAAAAGAGTAAAGATTTGACTTTGGAAAGAGGAAGTACTAAGATACACATTGCCATGCAGAATATAATCAACAGCTGAGTTGCACTTAACAGTAACTAGTTCTAGTAAGGACTAATTTCTCACATTTTTTTCTTTGTATAATTTAACAAAAAGATCAGTTTTTCTGTTGGCTGACAGAATCATATGTGAATACTGACCATGCAAACTTCTAAAGTACAATTCTTGTTTATCCTTCACCATAATAAGTTATATGGGGAAATATTTATTTGCACTTACCATATTCAAAGGTTTTATGAGACAGCATCAAAATGTTAACTCCAACGATATTAGAAAAAAAATGCTAGCAGTTTGGCTTAGCTGGTACTGGCATTCCAAAATATCAAAATGTTTAGGCCTGTAGAGTTTCAGTCCCTCACATATTAAGTGATAATATTCAAGAGTCATAAGTAGTTATAGCTTTGTTTGAAAAATGAGAACATGCACTTACTGAAGTCCATTACAAGTCGAAAGAGCAACTTTGGAATCCTTGATACCTCTGATATTTCCATGGTAGTAACAATGCTCTCCCCCCTAATAGTGTTTAAAAACAAACAGTCACACACAAAAAATTACCCTGATTTAATGTCTGTTACTTAAAACCAAGGCAAAAAAAGATCTAACACTAACAATACCCATTTAGTTGATTTAAGTAATATCTTTACTATCTATCACAATAAACCCAGCTAAATTAAAGATTAAAAGTATTCTCAAAAACTTTTATTAAAAACCATTTAAGTGTGGTTCTTTCACACATTGTTAGAAAAACCTACCATTCATCGTAAAAATATTCTTAATTCTAGTGTCATGTCATCTGAACTCCAACAAGCATATTGAACCCATTCCTTATGCAATTATTATAACTCAAGAAGGTACCAAAAATATAAATGCTGTTTGTCTATCTATGCACAGCATTACTTCCACTTCACATCTTATTTAATCAGTTATTCAGATTCTGAATAAAATTCCTAACAGGCTAGTGTGCATAACTAAATCAAAGTACAATACAGAAAGTAATCACTATGTGTTTACCTTTCCATAGTGAGAATGCATAAACCATGCTTTTTAACAGCTAAAATGTGATCATCTCTCTCACAGAAGATTTTTTTTTCAAGATGATCATCTGAGTAAAGAAATTGTTGTCTGTTCTGCAGTCATTCTTGTAATAAACTACCCCTTTCTATAAAATACAGCACTTTTCATTAAGATCTCACTTCTTTAAATCCACATTGGGGAAAAAAACAATCTTGTACCTACTTAGGCCTAAAAAGTATTACAAGATACTGCAAAAGACCAGGATACAGTCCTTATTTGACCTCCTACACAAATTGCATGTATATTTTTTGAACCCATAACAAAGCCTTTTATGGATTAATAATGTGATCTCAGGAGCTCTATTACTGCTTCTAAATAACACAACTCAGAAAACATCCCTTAGGAAGTTTGGATCAAGTTACTGCAGCATGCAAAGGTAGCCCATTTGCTGAGTCTGAAGTTCTAATATAATTTTCCATTCAGATTCATGATTCAGCAACCGCAGTGCTCAATACTAGTGCTGCAGCTGACAATTGCATGAGCTTGTCTAAGTGCCAATGGGAATTGTTTTCTTGCATCATTTAGCATTTTTGCCTATTCTGCAGAGCACTGAGTCTTAATGAAACAACTTCCTTTGTATGTTACATGAAATTATTTTTCCTTTACAGTGGAAGAGAACAATTTCAATAATTACATTGCAATGTAATTGTTTAATTCTGCAATGTATTATTTTATTTGAGATTCTCCATAACAAGGGCAAAATAATAAACTAGATATCTAATACTTGGACAAACAACAGTCCTGAACTTTCTGAATGCATGAATGCATAAATGCAACTGGAATGTTTGCTTGCCTCCACTCTAAATAGAGATATATTTCACACATAATAAGTTCACAATATTCATACCAAATACGAAAAAGTAATTCCCGAAAAATGTAGTTTTTAACCTTCCTTGGATCATACCAGCCCTCATTTTGTTACTAAAACAAACAAAAAGACTGATGCGGTTCCCTTAGGGCTGAACTATCTTGTATAACTTTAATCTGCCCTTGGATTAATAGCCTATGGCACTGAATTCAATTTGGTAGCTTGTTTGACAAACTTAATTAATTGGATATCAAGCAATATGCTGATTTTGTAATAACTCCAGAGGTTAAGGTTTCAGTTAAGTCTTTCGTTTTCTGTTTCACAACTGTACAATTCTTGCAAAGAAAAGTCACTGCCAGTTTTTTTTGTTTGTTTGAATGTCTTACATTACCATTATCCCTTCTCCTTGCACTTTGTGCTAAGGACATGTGAATAATTAATGAAGATTAATCTGATGGTGGCTTCAAACGCTCCACCTCCTACATTTTACAAGATGT
Organism: Lepidothrix coronata; assembly: GCF_001604755.1. Lineage (NCBI taxonomy): Eukaryota > Metazoa > Chordata > Aves > Passeriformes > Pipridae > Lepidothrix > Lepidothrix coronata. The sequence continues at coordinate 4,117,192 of NW_016690187.1, forward strand.
AATTGTTCTGGCAGTAACTGGATCATCTTCACTACTACCACCTACGAATGCCTACCCCTCAGCCCAAAACACAGCTTTTCTTCTTTGTACAATTCCTCTTGTATTACTGACATATCCTTACAAAATGAGATCACAATTACCTTGTATGTGTGGAAAAAGAATTTTGGTGGGTTTAAGTTTTGCAAAACTTTTTTTTTTAAAACATTTTATTGGCACTGTTCTCTCAAAAACACCATTATGATGCAATTTAAGAACACAATACCTTAGAAAACTTTGGTTTTCCATCTTCATAGTGAATCTCCACATAATTGGAAGATAATAAGTCACTGTCAAAGGAAGGAAAAATCAAAATGAGAAAAATCTGAATACTCTTTCTACTACTATGGGTAGGTTTTGGGGGGGTGGGGGGTTGCTATAATTTTGAAACCATTTTTGTTTTCCCTGTACATTAGTTTAAAAAAAAAAATCAAGCAGTTTGTGTCCAGTAAACAGTTTGACAGTGCACTGGAAGTCACAGTGTGTTACAGAAGGGGGAATTTTATTCTGCAATCTAATCCCCTGTATTTTAGCTTTACAATTAGATTATCAGCCTTTTAAATATGCAAAAAAAAAATCCCATGGCTTTAGAACTTTGTTTGCTGACAGTAACTTACAAAACATGTTTAGTTTATTAGCGTTTTCAAATAAATTTTACATTTTATCGAAAAGTCAGAGTATATGTAAGGCTGAACAAATACATACACAGCTGTTTTGAAGACAAAAGTGTATACTCACTTTCACAACTGCAAATACTCAATTTTTTTCCCAAAGCAGTAATGTTCCTTAAAAAAGGCCAAAACAAAGCACATCATAAAACACCCTCCATAATACCCCTTTTCATATTTTCACGTTTTATTCTCAGATATCTTTCTCACTCTTATTCTTTCCTAACTCTGGCAAGACAAATTTCTGAAGTATAAAAATTTCCCATACTGTGTAATTTACAGTTCAGATTTCTTCTTCTTCTTCTTCTTTTTTTTTAACTAAGATTTTTTTAACTAAGCTAGCCTGTACATATCCTGCAATAATCTCAATGCCCCATTCACATCCCACCCCTTTATAACCAAGGCTGCAGCACAGCGCCCAGGGAGAGCAAAGCAGTTAAACATGCTAAATGGCCCTACCAAATATGCAAGATAAGCATTTTATTTAATGAGACCCAGAATTCTTAGCATTTTTAAAGTCTCTGATGTACCCTTTCAATTTAAAAAAAAAAAAAATCATTAAAGGGTCTGATAGCGGTACATATATCAAAACAAAAATATCGTTGCTACAAATAAAAGACATCATTATGGAAGTCTGGTCTGACAAGATAGCTCTGATGGGAATTCAGGACTAACAGCAACTTATGATAATGGGTATCTCAAACTCAGATTAGGCTATTAGCAGTCCTGATAACATGCTAACTCTGGGACTCATGGCTTATAAAATCAATTCTTCATGCCACATTTATCAGGCACTACACTCAGAGAGCATCCTGCAGAAGTCAGTTACCAGCGGTTCTCTTAAAAGTCCTTTTTCGTGGAACTGAGAGACCACACTATGGGCACTCTGTGCCTGCAAAACCAGTGCTAATAGCCCTGAATAACTATTGAAGTCTCATAATTTGTGTTAAACATCACTTTGAAGGCAGCATTTAATAGATATATTTTTAAAGCGCAGATTTAAAAATATATTCAATTGCATAAAATCATTTTAACTTTCTCTATTTGCATCAGAGTAAGTTAAAAACATTCTGCAGAAAATACAAATGCTGTATAAATAGTGTAAGCGCTTGACTACAATGCAAACAGTCATTTCTTCAGCATGGCCAGATTTGAAGCTTCTAAAAAGGCTTACATATACAAAACAAACTTTAAAGTGTTGATAATGTAATTTTATTCTTTGCATTTTTTACACTTGTTATCAAGCGTAAGGACTGCTGTTCTCTGTACTTAATGGGATGGTAGAGACAAGGCTGCAGAAAACTGACACGAGTAAGAAAATGGAAAACTCTGATTAGGATATAAGTATTTAAAAAAAAAATAAAATTGAGGATTGTTAACCACGGGAATTGTGCTCAACTTGATACAGCCTTGACCAGATTCGGATTTTTAGACACTTCTGCTTGAATTCACCGAGACTATTTGGTTTCCTCAAACCAATTCCAGGATCAGCATTTATCTACCTGTTTCCAAATCAAATCACACTTTCACACCCTCTTTTTTTCCCCTCTTCTAGTAACCTTGCACGACTGATCTCAGAACTGCTTTCTGTGCTTTTTTGCATCTCATAAGACTTGCAGTAGGTGATCCACACTGTGTGTACTGACTCACAACTGTAGTCTGATTACAGCATTTGTCTCAGATTTATCCCATTTCATGTGACACAAGAGCAGCTCAAAATTTCTTTAGTCCACCCGCTGAAGAATCTTTCCAGAGTTTAGTACTCTTTTTTGGGCTTTGGTTCAGCTTCTGTTGTAACACAGTTAGTTGCCTCATCTGCCAACCTTTTCCATTCTTTAGTTTATCATTACTTCCACTGCAAAGGAATTCCTGATTCAGGTAGTGTCCAAATAAAGTATCCCACATGATAGGATAACTAACAAGGCATGCTTATGATGAAAAACTCCTATATATATATTACAAGTACAAAGCAAGGAGGCAGCAGATAGCAAGTTTCCACTAGACACTCTCATCATTGACTTTCCAATATGTATTGGGTTTTCATGGCCAGGTTTTGGTAGTAGGGGGAGCTATAGGAGTGGCTTCTCTGAGAAGCTGCTAGAAGCTTGCCCTGTGTCCAACAGAACAGTGCCAGCTGGCTCCAAGATGGACCTTTGGGATCTACTGGATACAAGGCACATTAAATTCTCCATACCAAACAAATTCCCTGCAATGAAAATTAGTTAAGGCCTGCTGTTCATGATATACTTCCCATGCTGTAAGAAAAATGCACCTTTAATTTCTGAAGCACCCTTTTGCCAAATGTAACGTAGTATCCACCACCTAGAAGTTGGAGTAGAAGATCTTCTGTAAGACTTGCCTTTCACAAACCTGTTTCTCATGCTATGTTGGAACAGTTGGAACTAGATCACTAGTTTCTGATCATTATTGTGTTTTTAAGCTTGCCACACATAATCACCAAGGTTACTCAAGGGCATTGCTCTCTTAACATTTCCCTCAGGACAGCAAGAATTTTGAACATTCCATGGAAAAAAAAAAATCTGTCAGCTGCTCCTTAAACTGTATGCCGTTACCTTGGTAGGTACCTGATTTTTGTCAGGTACCTATTCTTTTTTCAAATATTTGCCTACACTAGGAAACGTCCTAAAGAACACCTTACTTGTAATCACTCAGAAATCCCTCAAGGTATACTGCTAATCTGAGAGAACATCGATCTTATTCAGGGAAAGAGGGGGGAATGGGAGCAGAACATATTTTTGCAGGCTTTTTCTAATACAGCTTTGCTAGTATACACAGCCAGTTGCTTCTATAATAAAGCTAATGTGAGTCCTGTTCTCTATATTCATATCAAAATCAGTACAAACACAGCTATAACTGTGCTTATAAATGGTTAGTATTGAAATGTGATATTGCAGAGAGCAGCCTAGGACCAAAAAATTCAGCAAAAATGTTCCACTACTACTGCAAAGGTAAAAAAGGCAGAATTTGGGTAAGGGAGTTCGTTCTACATTTTGCTACAGCTCCAAGAATAACAACAGCTGTAAAAATACATATAAAACTGCTACTGTAAATTTTCCCTACCAAAGCTTTTACCTGTTATTAACACTGACAAATAGGACAAAAGACATGAGAAATTATTTAAGGAAAAGAAAAAAATTAGAACTTAACCAAAATAACTTTCAAACATTTTTTCCTACTCAAAAGATATACGTAGAAGAGCATTGTAATTTCCACCAGGAGGTGTGATGGGATTCTTCATGAAAGCGGCATCAAAAAGAAAGGCCTAGAACACACTGATTAAGAGCTCATGTAGAAGTACAATCTCCTGAGGAATGAGGCACAGAACTCATGCATAAAGTAGGGATCTCCACATCACAAAATAACTTTTCTTCCTTTGTTATCATTTACAGAGTGGATAAATTAACCTCTGAAAGGCAGACCTTTCAGTTTTACAAAATATATTTTACACCTCACCTACTCTGGACTGTTCCGCCACCTTTGATCCCTTTTGAGCCATTTACATTTTGATTAGAGCAGAAATGCATCCAATACAGCAAATTTGTTTTTCAATATTATGAGCACCAGAAACGGTGCAGGATTTAACTAAAACAATCATCAGCCATGACCATGTCAGACAAAAGTATATTTACGTAGTGACACATTAGTACGATCCTTTACTGATGATGAACACATCAAATTACAACACGTTGAATAACTCGTGACAAAATAATATGTCTGCCATGTCCTTTTCTATAGTTTCTTCCACTCTGCCTTGTTTGTCTTAGATAATTGAACTTATTAAGCTGTCCTGCACCCCCAGCTCTTCTGAGTTACACTGAGAAATGCAAAATAAGCAGCAAAGGGACATGCTATTCCCAGTAGTTGCTGCCTCTGAAGACACAGGCCAGCTGTTAAAGCCAGCAGCAGATGCTTTCTGAAGAACTCACATCCACTTCCCTGGCACATAGTTTAGTGCTGACGTTTTCCTTAGCAGGAGAGCTGCAGAGCGAAAAGTGTCTTACCTCAGCTGACATCTAACTATCCTTATGAAGAGAACTGTTTTGGGTAGGTAAAAGCTATGAAATGACTAATAAGTATCTCATATACAAGTAACCAGGTTAGCTTCTAGGAACATAGTAGATGGCCTGCAGAAAATCAGAGTACAGCTGAATTATCCTTCTGACATACTTCTTAAATTATCTTTATACTAACCTATTACCAGGCAATATTTTATTATTTTTAAGTATTCTGAAATTTTTCAAGTTCAGTACCACTGTCTGAGCAACCTAGTTTAGTTGAATTATTTAAAAGAATGCCCATCAGATGTTTTTGTCCATTTGAGAGATATAGTTTAGTAGCATAAAAAACAAATAGACACCTTGCTGCAACATTTTGTTAGATCATCAAGGTAGTGCCATCTAATGCAATGGCCATCTACAGCCTTGTTTCCATTACCAGTTTCAATTATATTCACAAGCTTTGTTGAATTATCTGTTCTTATAGGAATTTATTAAGTTTCTAGTATGTGTTTACATTAATCTTTACTTGGCTCTTGTCTTTGAAGCTGCTCTGATAAGAGTGTCTCTAAGGAATGAATACACTGCAAATATTCGTTGTTATTTTTTAAAACACAGCAAGGTTTTACTACTTTTCTTATATTATCTTGAAGGAGCTTAAAAAATCAGAACGTGATACTGTGGATCAAGAAACTGTGATTACAAGTAGTTAAAAGAAACAACTGATGATGTAAATGTAAGAATTAACTTTTTTAATAACTATGGAATAGAAGAAAGTCCTCACCCACTTCTGCTATTAATACCATAATGATTCTGCAACAGTAAATTGTACACTTATTAAAAAAAATCACTTCTTGCATGGTCTTGCTATTGTTGCTTGGTTTTGCCTCATTTGTCTTCGAGATAAGAAAAGGATGACTCGACCACAAATTTATAAACTGAAATTACCTAGGTGATCCCTCAGGAGGGCCTCAAAAGGGGAAAAGATCTCCAAAAAAGACTGACAGGAAAGCATGTAATAGAATGGTATAGAACTTTTATATAGAATGGTGCAGAAAATGCTACAGATTTATTTCTGGATCAGTCTACTACCCCCAGTGCAAGAAATCCTGAGTCAGTACAAGGGAGCTCAGGAAACAAATTCTTCATGATCCTTTCTCTAGCTTTGTCCTGAAGCTGTCCAACAGAGAACGGAACATGCTGTATTTTATTGGCTACTTCAGCAAGTATTTTGCAGGTAGCAGTTTGAAGAGTTTTCCAGAATATTAATAGTATATTGGTCGGTTTCCACCATATTTTCATTTACCATAGCACTGAAGACGATATCACTCTAAAAAGTGCTATGCAGAAGGACATGCAAACACAAATGGATAGACAATATTACAGATTAGTTCTATGCCACGCAAAACACCTCAGTGCAATTTGCTAAGACAGAAGTTTCTAGAAGAGCAACTGTTTCAATAAAATATTTTGACAACTGTTCAAGTTTACTCAATATTGCCTTTTGATTGATCCCTCTTCTTTACTCACCAGCTTGGAAAACTTCTGAATTATCAATAAGAATTTTATTAACCTGTAGTGTAAGGTTGAGGGCTGCCACCTGTCCTTGCCAGAATGCTCTCATCCAATGGTAACCACATTTGCTACAGATACCTTCATTTGAAGAAGGGTTTTTTAGATACTAAAGAAACTCATGTTTCCTCTTAAACAGTTCATTGAATGCTCCACATGTTCTGATACTGGACCGTTACCACACGAAGTTTTAAACAATTACCATGAAGGAAAAATCCAACCATGGGTGTGGGAGTTTTTCCATTATTATTTTATTTCTAATATCAAAAAGAGTGAAATAGGCTTATTTATACTTATAGAGAGCTGACTTGAGCACCTTCAGGTTATATTAACAACTATAGCAGAACCAGAGATACATTTTGGTATTCCAGCAAACTGGAAGTTTATTTTGGTTCCCTTCATCCATGTTTCCACTTTGATCTATACTGCACAATTTTAGCCTTGTCATTGAATCAAGTTAAATTTAGTTACATAGGCTCTTAGCGGCTCCAAGCATGCACAGGCTTTATACTAGCTCCAAATGCAAAGACTTCAGCCTGACCACAACAGAATCCGAGATGCCAGGAATGCACTTCAACAGAAAGATCTCACTATTGACAAGCCTGGACCATATCAGAAACAGACTGAAACAGCTACCAGATTAGAAAGATAACAGTTCTTCACCATTGCCATGTTACAGTGTTTACATGTGACCAAAGAAAGGATGCATCAAGCCAGACAGCTGCTTGGTATGCTGTCTGACAGCAAATACACAGATATAGCAATATTTCAGGTTGTTTCTCAGCACCCAGTGATCTGTGACACCAGGATTTCATAAACTGGAATTAGTACAATGGTTTTCAATGGCTCTCAGTAGATTTCTTTTCTGTAAGTTTTTCCAGTTCTTTAATTCCTGTTTAATATGCACAGCATCCTGCAACATCTGCCCTAAGACTTTTTGCACATGAAATGCCCATTGAGGAAAATGATAACTTTGATAGGTTGCTTCCAGCTCTGGGAGTGGCAAATAAGGCAGTAAAGCCCTGTTACCTAGAGGTGAGGAACTCCAGACTGTGCTTATAGGAGGGCACACACATTGCTGTAAAATCCTAACACTGAGGTCTTTGCATCTCCTCTGTAACAAATTTTTAAAAGTTGACTAGAGTTAAACTTTTCGCAGTACTATTATCACATTTAATTTAGCAGCTTGTATATCTTACAGGATCCATTTAATACCCTAAATGTTTGAGTGTTCATTTAAGAAAGTGTCATAAATATTTGAAGATTCCTTCTGAAAAACTGTGACTAGTTTTCACATTTCCATTAAAACAGAATTTAAAAAACCCCATGAGAATCAAACAGTTTCTCAAATAAACCAGTTACCGCCCTACTGTTTTTAAAATTAAGCTAACAATGTAACCCCCTCTAGGACTATTCTCAAGTTAATTCAGCCCTACAGAAACATACACCAAAAAAATGTAAACATCAATTATAAGCTTTAAACTGATAGATAAAATTTGCTGTAATGTTGGCTGCACTTCACATAAGAAACTGACTTTTCACAACACTCATCATATTTTAACGTCTCAAATATTTAAGTTATGTAACAGTAAAATGCAGTGGAATTGGGTTTTTCTCAGTTCACGCCAAAGATGCCAAATATTTTTCATATGATATCTTCACCGAAAAATCCATTTTCCTGCAAACAGAGTTTCCTGGAAAGATGGACCTCCACAGAGAAAAGAAGAAAAAGCTGAAAAATATAGGCTGGTTTTGGTGATTTTTTAACTCCCCTTCCCCAAAATACTACATTTTGAGGCAAGTTTTCAGTAGGAAGGGAGAGAATTTTTTGTCTTTGCTTTTTAACTTCTGCTTCTCTCCAGTTCAGTTAACTGATTCCCTATTCCTTGTGTGTGTCTCAGCCACCACAGGCCCAGTGCTGAAGGTTCCAGTACAGCCCCAGCACCGTGTGCTGGTGGAGACCTCTTTGTTTTTAGAGGCTGGAATAGACCGTGTCTGAAAACTGCCAGACAATATGGTCAACTTCCCCCATCATTAAAAAACCAGCAAGTAGACATTTTTAATTCACTGCTTTTGGTAGTACTGCTCTTTAATGTGTTTTAGTACTACACCAGAACATAAAAACTGCTACCTTTAAACAGGACATAAAAGTTACCCGCAGAAACTTGTCTTTCAAAAGAACAGCAACTTAAAAGCTTTTTACATGTTGATGCAAAAGAGATCATTAAAAACTAATTTGGTAGCACCTCGCAGACATTTGTTTATGTATATAATGCATCAATGAAAAACAAGAAACTGCTTGGATATACCAGGATCATTGATTAGCAAGTGCACTGTTACAACGAATGGACTGACATTATTGTTTGAGGACAAAAGTGAACCTACTGAAATTAATTCTTTTAAAGGCTTTTTATAGAAATTGTGTTTTAAGACAATGCTACATGTTACTTGTCGCACAAGGAATTTATTGAGTTTGGGCAGACAATCATAGCTGAATTATAAGTCTAACTTTTCAAATGGGATCGTGACACCACTAGTATCCTATAAAGTTTCATTTTTATACTAAGAGCATTAACTAAAAACTTTATTTAATCCATTACAGATTAGAAAAAGTATTAGTTTTTACATCAAATTATTTTCATAATACACATATCTGCAATTACTATGCATTGAAATGACATCACATTGACAGCCTGAAACTGGTCAAACATTTAAGTGTGACAAGAGGCAAAATGTCTGAAACATCAGAGTAGTCCACCTTGTTAAAGAGTTAAAAATTGACCTTTTTTCCTGAAAAAAAGGTAAGAAAAAGAAAAAACTGCCAACCATCACCTTTAGGATAACAAATAATATTTCATCTGGTTTAGGCCTTGTGCAACTGCAAAGTTGGTTACCCACTCAAACTCCATACAAATCTTACGTATGAATTTTCTCTGTGCACTGGATTCAAGGGTTTGATGGGCTTGTATTTCCTTCAAGCTGTTTGTGCCACTGAACTACGGCAAGATGGAAAGTTAAATTTTATAGTAAGATGCTCCAGAAACTTCTAAATTGCCACCTGTTGTTCTTACAAAATCTTGACAATTACTAATGAAAGTGAATATCCAATTTTCTTCACTGCCTGGTTATAATATTTGCCGTGAAAAAAAGAGCAGCTGCAACACAGAAAGTAGGCAATCACGCAAATTCCAACAGAGGTAAACAAAACTTAAAACTAGAACCTGTTGGAGTTAACAACCACCCTCGACTTTATTTTTATATATTTGGAAAAGATTCAAAAAACCCAGAAGAATAAAATGAAAATATACAGAATACATACAGAATAGGTGCCACTAACTCACCTTAGAGCAACTGATACAAATATAAATTCAACATATACAAGGCTATTGAGGATTTTGAATACGTATTCCACATGCAACTGGATTATTTTGTCCAGTAGCATGTAATAAGTGTGGCCCTGTTGTTCTGCCTTTCCTTCTAACTAGACATTGGCAATACCAATATGTCAACTAAAACTCGTCATCCAACATCGTAGCAAAAGACAGCATTTTGGTGAACACATAAATGTAACTGAAATATGAGAATGGGTCTTTTTCAAATCATTGTCTACAGGCATTTACAATTTATCTTACAAGTTTTACGACTTACAGTCTTAGAGTATTATGTCCAGTCAAAAAATAGGACAGGTTTTTGAAGTCGTCATTTTCTGGAACAGCACCAGATAAAGAGTCAAATATTTATAAGTCAAAAAACACTTATGAAGCTAGGAGAAGAGCTAATGTATAAAGAGACAAGCAGTAAGGATACCAGGACAGCATCTGCACACCCTGCACCTTATGTACAGGCAGTAAGAAAATTCCTGATATCACAAGAGCAGAACTTCTACATCAAGTAGTCTCCCTCTCTCTTTCTGAGGTGAAGGGCACTGCATTTTTTGATTGCTGATAAACAGCCACAATTAGAAAAAAATATTCATATTCTTTATGAACCATTTGTTGTTCAAAATAAGCAAGGACAAACAGCAGGGATGGACAATGGGTAACACTGCAAGGATATGGGGAATGTAAAGCTACTGGGTTTGTGATGGTATTTGTATAATAGCCATTCAGGATGAGACTAGGACAGGAAATGCAAACAAAACCCAAGCCCTAACGAACAGGAGATAAGAGTTCTGGTCTTCATTATTATCTCTGTTAGGTCACTGTCTGATGGGCCATGGAAGAAGCCACTCGGGCATAGCCCTGAAGAGATTCAACCAGAACTTTAGAACAGATAAGAAGTGGTAAACAACATCATTTGTCTCCTGGGAAGGAACAAACTTATTTCAGGATGCCTGCAGGGACTTGTGGATATGTGCAATCACTTTTATGGAACATTCAGCAGATGTGCCAAAGATAGGGAAGGTGAATCAGGACAGAACAAGTGTCAGAAAATGGAGAGGGAGTGGCATATAAAGGAGTCATTAGTGTAAGATGCAAGACAGCAGGTTTGGTGCAGCCCCACACCTGATCGCTGCAGTCTGTCCTGTGTTAAGTCCTATTGGCAATATTTCCTTTATGACTTTGGTTTCTATTCTGCATAGGTGTGATGTGCAAGCAAACTTGAGAGTCAGTCAACATCTATAAGGAGACCTGTATCTGCAAAGACTAAGGCCTAAGCCAGTGACCAAATAAGACACCTCAGGCCTAGGCATCGATGTTGGATGAACTTAAAGCCTGTGTTAACATTTGAGTCAGTGAATGCTGGCATGCCTGTGCCAGGAGAGGGCTAGTGCACGTGTTTCACCAGCAAACTTCCAATTCTCATGAGCTGGAGAAGAAATTTATCAGGCTGTTTGTATTCTTATTCACCTGAGTGCTGTCTGCATTTATATGTGGTGCCAGTAAAGGCAATGCTTTTCCTCTGGGATTGTCTGTGTGACCAGCCACACCCTATGTATAGTGCCACCTTGGGAATGTGTGCTCAGTCTTACTACTGGCTGGACGTGCAGACAGGAGCAGTGGCAAGCACACTAAGAGAAGAAATCCCCTGTAGCTTAGAGGCCACTAAATATACATACCCTTCACAAATATGTCATGATTATCCACTGGAATTAATAAGCATGGGTCCAACCCTCATAAAACAACAGTCTTGTACTATAATACAGTTCTTCCAGAGTCTAGAAAACACACAGCTATCTTCAAGCCTTCTTTCTCCTTCAGTTCTGTGTGACATTCCCAGCCTTTGCACTAACTCATCTTTTGCCAGTCACTCAAGATTTCACATAACCTTTTGAAAGATCAAAATGCAAGAGCAACTTAACGTCAAAATTATGCATGGATGAAGGAAAATGTTTCCAGTTCACCTTTACAGCAAAACATCTGATAATTAGCAGCCAAGCAGCAAAATACACAAATATAACAGTTCTGCAAATTTTATAAATGGTGCTTTGAAAAGCTATTAGATTTAATAAGCTTGCATTTTTCTCCCTAATAAAACTTCCATTACATGACAGTCAAGACCAAAATAAGACCTCATATGAACCCCAAGAGCAGAGGAACACATTGAGTTTTTTAAACCCGTAAGCAATTTTTGTAAATTTGTTTCTCCTTTTTTAATCATGCTGAAAGTCTCAAGGGCAGTAGAAGGGCCAAATGCACTTTTGAGCACTACTGTACGTAATTTTACCTATCCAGTATTCGGTACTGATTTTATACTTCTACCTTATTCTTTCTGTGGCAAAAAAAAACTTCATTACAATTTTTAGAAAAATCAAGTATTTCCATACCTTCAGCAGTGGATATAAAAGCACATGTGATACAAACAACTAAACCACCGCTGACCTGTGTGTATTACAAATCAGATCTTCTAGACCTCACGATTATGTAAAATTGTCCCTCTCACAGGTAAACAGACTCTAGCTGCACCTTTCAGTACAGCCACATCATCAAGATTCCCACTTCATCAGGAACTTCATGACTGCAGTGACAACAGCATGTTTTCCAGATCATTAAAGATAACCCATTCATACAAGTTTTTACAGTGTTCCTACACAAAAAAAGCACAAGAAAATCCACACCTTTCAAACACTACCAGTACTGGAATTTCTCCATCTATCATAACTTATTTTATCACAAACAATAAAATTTTAAAGGTATCTATGCTGTGGGTGTTAGCAAGGGTTACTGCTACCTCACATAAAAACAGTTAAATGTTATTTTACATTAATAAACTTGGATAACAGCATATCTTGTACCATAAGTTAAAGATAAGAGCAGAAACAAAAGAAACCTCAAGTCATGTACTTACTTATTCAATGTGAGGTCAAGGATGAATTTGGAGCCAAAGGCCTCGATCTGGAAACTTGCCTGGGCCAGATGTACAGCCTGCAAACAGGAACACACAGCTGTCAAAAGATTCACTGAGATTTATATGCAACAAATGTGACTGTGAAAAACAAAGTTATGGAAAACAGGCTTATTTTAATGAATCTCATAGGCATGTGAAAACTTTTGCCCTTGTACCATATTCTGATTCAAAAGGAATCCTTTCTAGAGGATAGAGAGAAGCAAATGGTACCTGCAAAGCATGATTTCAAATACACACTCATTCCTCACAGAAAGAAAAAAGAAAAAAAAAAGTTTCACACAAATGTCTGTATTTTGCCATAACCAGATGGCTATGTAATAAAAGCATAAGTAATGTAGTGTAGTGTTCTTTTAATTGAGTTATTGCATCCATTCCCTTTAAGAGGCCTGAAATAATTAAAGCATTTGTAATATACACCTTCAAATACTAAAATCATGGCAAGGCTGGTATTACACATTATGAAAGACTCCTTCAAAGTAATCCCTTCACAATTAATGGCTTTGTACTTTGCATTGTAGCTAAACCAGTATTCAGAATACCGATGCTGCTCGACATACAACAACAAAAACAACATTAGCTTGTCTCACATAGGGAGTTAAGTTTAACTTTCAGGATATTCAGTTCTTGTCAGATGCATAAACTGTATTCTTTATTCTTCTCTATACTGTCGTAACTGTAGACAAAAACATTTAAAACACGCTTCTCTGTTTTCTAGAAAAATAAGAAGATGGTAAGAGATGATCCAGGAATTTCCTTTGAAGACACTGTTCCAGCAGGGTTGAAGAGATTAGATCTGAATTTCATAGAATCTCTTTCTTGATAATGTTCTAATCAAATCATGTCCACTTACACACTAATTTGATACAGCATTAATAATTACACAAAGTTGGAATATTATGACTAAGCCCTTTAATCAAAAGACAAAAAGATACTATTTTTATTAATTTCAGGTATGTCACAGAAACTATATCAAGTTCTAGCTAGTTTATGGCATAACTTAAATTGTAGGCCAATAAGGCCTACAACTTTGTTCTCCTTTGGAAATTTTTCCACAAAGGATAAGCTCTTCATGTTGCTCTTCCATTCTTGCACTACACGGAGCAGCACTGATTTTCATCTTATTTCTCAGCAAAGTTATCCATCATCTTTCAGTAAATTCTTCAATATAATTTAAAAAAAATTTCTAAAAGTTGCTGTTGTAACTAAAACCAGCTGTGATGTTTCCTCTACTATTTGATCATTCTTTGCCCCCAGAATTATCATTTCCCTTTCAACAGGGTCACACAGAGCTTTGTTGTCAAGCTTCTTTTAAAAAGAAGTTGTGTAGTTACAAAATATTTTAAATACCTTTAATATCATTAAATAATCTCTTAACTAAAGCCAAAACCAGCATCAAGCTTTCTCTCCATTACATTTTTTGGTAAATGTATATTTTTGTCTCACCAGTTCACCAATTTGCTAACACTGGCCTGACAAACTGAGTTTAAGTATTAAGACAAACCAGTGGCATAATCAAGAGAGAATCTGCAAGATGAGAGCTAGCATATGCATTAAAAAAACCCAAAAAAACCCTCCAAAACCACACACTCAGAAAATAAAGAAAGAAAAAGCAGAGAATCTCAGATTAAACGCATGCCTAGTAGGAGAGGCTTTTAAGCCCCAGCTCCATTTTTTTTTTTCAGAGTGAAATCAAGGAACAATTGTCACAAGGAGCTTTCCAAGAACCTGTTCATGACAAAAACCTCATTATATTTCCAACATGCACAGGTGCTAATTTAATTTTTTTTAAAAAGCATGAAAATTTGTTGCAGGAAGAGGGTTGTAATTAGTTTTATGCCATAAAGATTCCACTTTGGAGTTACAGGAGATACTGCTTTGAGTCCCCTCTACATATAATATTTACCTAAAATGATGTGTCTTCATACCACAAACAAGACTTCAGTGACAACTATCTGGAAAATTTTAAAAAGCATGTACTATTCCATTAAGATCATTCTGACACATGATAAATCCCTCCATAGGCATCTGACTGTTCTTAGGGACAGCTAGATGGATGACTAGTCTGATCCCCTATAGCTTTTCTATTGTTCAGTCAAGCCCATTTGATGATACCTGTGTATCACCCTTTACGTTTCTAAGCCATCAACCATGTATTCTTTATCTTTCTGCCGTTTTAAAGTATTAAAAATAATTTGTATTCTCGGTTTGCAATATTATAAAAAAACTTCATCTTGTAGAATTAGATATAACAGCACTGCTATTTCTGAAAACAACTACTTCTGTACATGAAAACACTACTTGCTATCTCTTGCTGTGACTCACAACAGATGTAGCCTGTACACACAAGCAATTGCTGCGAAGCAGCTGACACTAATTTGATGCCCTGCAGTAGGGCATGTTCTCCACCAAAGTCAGCTCAAACCATTGGTTACAAAAAGAACACTGGATTTTAAATCCCTGCAGTTTAGCAAAGACACTGTTTTGAATTCAGGTGAATGTGATACACCACAGCTGCAGTAAAATACAGATTTTGTTAAGCCAGTTTAACAATAGATAACCAACCATGAAAGGCATAAACCAGAAATCAGGTGAAGGTAATGAGAGTAAAGTTTTTAATCCTGAAACTGAACATTTTCCTGCAACAAGTTTACACAGAAAGCTACCAGTGAGTTATCACCACGTGTTTTAGGCATTACAACCATCAAGTACTGTACCAAAATGGGAGGAAGTATTTCAAAAAAGTATCTGTGTGAATCTGTTTTACAGCTTACAATGTCACTGTATTCTCTCCTCAGCTACTGTGTAATACAATGCCCAAAGTAAAATTTGAAATATGGTGTTCTTCTCATTGGCATAGAAATACAAATTCAAACAAGAATATAATGTAGATCAGCATATGTTTTGAAGAACATATATATTTCACAGGAAAAATATTAAACATCACCTTCTTGTACCACTTGCACACATGTATATGCTCACACCTGCATGAGTATTTGCTCACATAAACAGGAGACAAAGTTCCTTTGTCCATGTTTGCCTATCATCCAAAAACCTCTGCAGAGGTTCCTGCTTTGACAGATATAACCTACTTCAATGGCAAAGCTAAAAAATTATATAAAGTTTTTCTGCAGCAAAAATACTCATGATGTATAGAGAAGTGGGTTGAAGGAGGGTCTGAGTCTTTCAAATTCTACCTGCCCCCATTCCCAAATTTTACTGAGGAAAAAAAAAAGTCTTCTTTTCACTGTTCTGGCAGTTCAGATTACTAGCGTAGTCACTGTAATAAGAGATTCCTCATACTAGGGACATTCTAAGAGTGCTGTAGCTGCTTGTGCAAAGAGCAGCTCTCAGGGTTTTTTCCAAGCTAAAAATCCATATACATAAAGAACTCCAGTTTCTTTCAAATCAGTCATTAGCTTACAGTAGGTTTCAAGATGGAGGTGGACAGGCTGGAACTGGAATCTCAGTTCTACTGATCTATGTCACAACTTGATTGTTTTCATTATTGCATTTAGCCATCATTTGTCCATAATTCATTTTTTCCAGACTTCCAGGAATTTTACAATCAAAACTAAAGTACTATATGGTTTTACTTTCTTCACAGTAAAACTATGCCAAATGCAATGTGTTATCCCTTCAAAAATATGAAGTTCTGTCACAAGTCTTTAAACAAAAGTAGCAGCATTATTTAACAGACTGATGGTACCTGTGGGTCTTTTATTATATTCATAAAGGACAAGCTCACTGCTTTTAGAAATTATTTTTGCATACAGTTCTGCTGACTAAAATAATGGCCAAAAGCCATCTCTCTGAGTGCAGAAGCTGAGCAAGGGGTTTCATCAGTCTCATTTTAGAAGTAGAAATTTAAGTCAGATTTAAGTGGATTTTACACCATTAAAACATTTTTTGCTCTAGACCTTCATCCTGCTAATAGCACAAATGCTGTCACAAATGAACATGACTTACTAAATATTAGTTCCTTATCCTTATTTTAGCTTGTTTGCCCATCCTTGACTTCATACAGAAACCATCCTTCTTTTAGTGTTTGATTAACCTCTACTATGTGGCACATATACCAAGACAACCTTCCACTATTCCTTGGAAATACAGCATTTCATATTGAAACAGCATACATAAATGTCACAGCAGCATATGAAAACTCACACTTAAAACATACAGCATTTCAGAAAACTTCCTGTTAATTATTTGTTTCTGGTCTTTAACGACTAACAACAGAGGAGTTAGTTTGATGCACTTGAACTCCAAGCCTGGAAGACTGTTCTTTGAAAGAATGGTTGTCTGGCATGTGAATAAAGACCCAGCCCTGTTTCTGGAAACAATCCTACTGTTGTGCTTATAATCCCAGGGGCCAGAACTCACTATTCTCTCCCAACATGACAGTACCTAGATACCCATCTGCAGTGACACTGGCCTCCAAAACCATATCGCTCTTGAAGTTTTGTTCATAAGACTCTACAAAATAGTACATCCATTGCAGTACCCAGCTTCCCACAAATGCTAGAAAACCTAAAAACTTAATTTATTTTTATTTCAGATCAAGGCATAACAAGTACAAGTGTTGTGCTACCTAACACTTAGGAACCAAAACCTTTTATAGGTTATTGTGTGAAGCTTATGAGAGGACCCAGAAATACATTTTTAAAAAAAAAGCATTTAAAAAGTTGTGGAAATATCATGACCCACATTTCAACTAGGAAACAAAGATCTAGATCTACTCAGGGAGAAACTGGCATAAGGAAAATCTTCTATGCCCAGAAACCAAAGATAGGAAGACCAATTACACCCTCCTGTTAGTCAGTAACCACTGAAGACGCAGAGTCCAGATAAGCCTTTTGCATTAATATAAATTCAATATGAAATAGAAAAAAATACGAAGTACACACAATCATCCACTTACAAGAGAGCAAACTGAAGCTGCACCACAGAAAATTCTGAAAGAAAAAAGCAAAGCCAGCTGAAATACTACAAAGATTCTCCAATAGTCTTATACACATAAGCCACATGAATTTCATTCATTATTTTGATCAGTTTTCTTTACGTGGGGATTATAAGTGAAGACCTGGCCTAAAATAGGCAAGTAAAGGGAAGGCTATAACTAGCACAGAGGTTTTTTATTTGGATTTTAGTAAAAGTTCATGATGCCACCTCTTGAGAGTTTACTAATCATGACCTTTCATCTTTTACAAAAGACACCTGATTTTTCTTAAATACCACCTCCTTTGACATGGCTGTGATACAGTTGTTTTCCTTTCATCTTAAGGATGCTTTCCCAGCCAATTTTTATATGCTACATACCAAAATTACATAGAGGATTGAGACAGCACTGCATCTCAACTATTAAAGCAGGGCAGCTGGTAGGAATATTTTCTTTATTTAAATGACAAACAGCTGAGCTGACCAGAAGCACCTGGAGTTTTCACCCCATGAAAAATAGACCTAAATAAATATAATTTTGGGGGGAGGAAAGTGGAACTGTTTTCACAGTCAAAAGTACTCTAGCTTATTTTTTCCCCAGTCTTTAGAGCCTGCAAAACAGTTTTCTTAACGCCTCTCTCCTCCCCAAAATTACACTAAGAGCTTAGAATTATGCATGAAGACATTGCTTCTTTACAGCTTCTGAAAATTTATGGTTCAGAAAAACTGTCCACCGGATAGAGTCTTCTTTCATATGTACCTAGTTCAAGCTATTTTCCACTCAAAATTTGCTTAGGTTGCCCTGGGCTGTTTCTCCAGTAATCCTATTATCGTTAGACCACACCTTGTGCTGCAGGATTTTTCGCTCTGCTGCCACCATAAGGACTTGCTCCTAGCCTTTTGTGACAAGTTGTGCCCCCTAAAAATCTTGTGTATGTAGCCTGTGAAAACGAACCAAAGCAGTCATCTGGTTCAATAAAGAGTTTACCAGTTCATTCAAAACACTACCTTCATCTGCAGATGTTTAAAAAGACAGAACACAGATGACTCAGACCTCTTCAGCAAGTTTAAGGATTTCTGTGAGCTTCTTCAGTCTGTTTTTATAAATAGATGCTCATTTTTGAGCATTTTGCACTAAAAATAACTTCAGAAGAACTCAAAACCAGCTAGCCTTAATTTGACTATGAGGAAACAGGTATACAGATTTTAGAGTCTTCAAGCATCAAGTATTTAAAATCTATTTTTTTTAGAACATAAAGCAAAAACTGAATATACACTAGAACTCTGTCCCCCTTGGAGATAGATCATTTCACCAAAACTATGGTGAACATTTCTTTCTTTCAACTGTGATAAGAAGCTTCTTCCAAGAAGAAGGAATGAAAGAGGGTCTACCAACATTTTTGATCATGTACACCTCTTCAACATGATGATGTTTCACCAAAAGGGGATAGAGAGAATCAGTGCTAAGAAAGTAACTTATTTAAATTTTTGATTCTCTGGTACACTGTTTTCTCCTCCAGTCTTTCCTTTCTACCAACATTTCATGAAGACGGTTGCAGACCCTTACTTTTAGGATGTGACTTTTAAAAATATTTTAAATAATTTTACATAATTCTATATTCCTAGCTTTACTTCCTTTCCACATGCACACAATTTCCTCTACTCTCACTCTCTCCTCATAGTGACTCAGCATTTCTGAGGCATTCAGGCCTAATCCCATTAACTAGACATATGACTTATATTATTCTGGCCACCATAGTGAAGTTCCACAGAGAGGCATCTACTGAATAATATCCGTACTTAGGGAGTAGATCCACAAGAACAGTAAAAGAAGAAAAAATGGTATTTTTCCCCCTCAACTGTCCACTGTATCC
This sequence comes from Lepidothrix coronata, assembly GCF_001604755.1. NCBI lineage: Eukaryota > Metazoa > Chordata > Aves > Passeriformes > Pipridae > Lepidothrix > Lepidothrix coronata. The sequence goes on from NW_016690187.1 coordinate 4,136,641, forward strand.
ATATATCAGGCCATCATATCTGTCTTTACTTTTTTCCCATGCTAAAAAAAAAAAAGAAAGAAAAAAATCAATCCTAAATAGACCTTTACCTAACTATAAAGGTATTTTAGCTATTTATTACCAATGTGGAAGTAATCAAAATCTCACAAGCAGCACTTATTACAATAGAGCATCTATTTTAACTCTGAGAAAGGATAAAAGCAAGTAATAAAAAAATCCTCCCCCTAAATCAAAACCCTCGTGTATCTTTCACAATCAATTGCATTCTATTTTGTTTATGGGTTGCTTGGGTTGTTTTTGTTTTACACCTTTGGCAGACTTTCCTCTGTCCCAAATTATTGCTCCACAGAGAAGGTTATAGTAAACAGAACAAAATAACTAAAACAGAACAAAATATTTGTTATTATACTATTGGTAAAATAGATGAAAGGGCAAAGAAATTGCTTCATGCAAGGAAAGGCACAAGATGCAAGTTCGGGGTGAAGGTGTCAAGTATGATGATCTGGAAGCAAGACATGCAAAAATCCATCCAGACAATGAACATAATCCACCCTTTCCTTCTATTAAACGGATCAAAACAATAGAAATTTCATTCCAGAAGAATGAAGTCAACATAGTGTCACTCTCCATAAAGACTCAAGATTAAAGAACCCTTCTGCGGGGAAAAACTGCAGCGTTAGCGTTCCCTATGCTTAAAAGGGACACAGTGAGTAGAAAGAAGATCCACTTTACAGAATACTCAGCAGCAAGCATGCTCAAGGAAATCAATACCCATTCTGTCAGCACCGATTTCTGCAGAGCTTTACCCCAACAGGTAGATACGAGGTAGGGCATAGGAAGGATAGGCAATGGCAGCAACATTCTTGTGGGCAATGCTGGGTAAGCGAAGAGATTGGTGGATATTCTCCTCTATGGCTTCCCAACAAAAAAACACATCTAGAAACACGGAGGAAGAATTATTCCCAAAGGCAGGTCTGCAAGCACTTGTAAATTCCTTTCTTCCCACACCCATCTCCAAAGAGAGGAACAGCAAGCCCCTAGTGTTTTAAGTGTATTTTAAAAACTGGTCTCACTTTAAAGGGGTATTAGTTCTGAATGTAGTATTCTCTTAGGTATCTTGATCGTTTCCAACAATCAAATAGCTTTCCTCTGCCATCCATAACATATTGGTGTTTTTAGATGCATCCAAAGGCACATAGTGGTATCCATGTCATAATAAGCTAGGAAGAAACCCCTCTTCCTTTTAAAACCTCAAAACTATACAACTATCTCATCTTTTTTTTTCAAAGATTATTCACTGCCTCCATATTAATTCCACATCTGAAATGGCACATAATCAATATCAACAAAAGCATATATAACGCATATTAAATTCGTTGTTTAAAATTTCAAGAGAAATGCAATTTAACAGGTAGGAACTCCATTATAGCTAAGTCCTTCAGTAATACCATACACACCGATCTGCATTGCTGTCTCTTGTCTACCATGGTAATCTCTTCCTATTCAAACCATCTTTACCTTCAGTTTACCTTTTATCCTGGAGGAAGGAATTAATTTTTTAAATAAAAATTCATAAAAATAGAATGGAATCATTCTAAAGGGTACATCCTGAGTCATATAGTTTAGACACATTTACTTTGTTACCAAGTTATTCCACAAAGCCAAGGTTTATTCAATTCCACACAATTTCAGAAAAAAAAAACAACAAACAACTTACTATCTGCATCTGTACAAAATGGAATATTAGATCTTGTCATTAAAATTAAGAATGAGGGTATTATTTGACAAAAAAGGTAACACTTTACAGTGGTCTTCAGTGGCCATACACTGGCAGGAAACTAATATTGCATTTATTAGGTAGTGCATGGTACACCCAAAGCTAAGTAACTCATGCTGCAAGTTCAGGATTCTAAAGAAGCTCCCTGTGCAGGCATTTCTGCAGCCTAGAGCTATTTGGGAAGAAGCATTTTGTTGATGATGGTATACCAGAAGTGAAAACACCAGAATCTGTGCTGATCAGACAAGTCAAATTTGCATAATTCCCATTCGTTTTATCTACAGTTCAGCTTCTGAACCATCCGGCAATTGAAAATAATTATTTTTATGTTAACACAAGGGAAATTACACTCTTGCTTTAATTACATGTCCTCCTTTAATTCCTAAAAATGGTGGTAAGGACCACCACTAAGTCTCGAAGATCTACAGACTTAAACACACACAGTTCCACACCACACATCACTGTTTTGAAAATTCTGCAGATGAGCCTCTTTTTACTCTACCTTGTCATGTTTCTGCTGGTGCCTTGCCCTAGTATCGAGGATATGGTAAGGGGTCTCAGAGTCTTTGTTGATGTAATAGATTAGTCTTGAAGGCAGTGTGATTTCTTTCTGTATTGCATTGCTGTAGCTGTTATTTTTACTGTTACTGCTGTTACTCTGTTGAAATGTATTCTCTTCATCTGCCAGTTCTCCCTCTATACCGCTTGCTGTTTCATTCCAATGCAGGCCTGGGGAAGAAAGATATGCCAGCCATAATTTAGATGGCAGAATGTGTTTATTTCCATTGAAAAGCTACATATTTGCTTGCAGTTTTCTAACATTTTACTAATCACTCAAGCAAACAGAAAGATAGCTTACTCATTGAGCTAGATCCGATTCATTTTTCACATATTAAATAAATAATGTTCTTTCTGAAACTATTTTATTGCATGTATATTATCATATGCATACACAGATTATAAATATTTTAATGCCTCCCAACCTCCAAAAAAACCTTAATGGATATGTAGTTAAGCCCTACACCTTTTTTGACAGCTAAATTCTCTCACTAAAAAAAAAAAAAATCTACAAAAGGCTAAGAATACTCCCCATGTTTCTACGACAAACTGAATTCAGACTCCATGTGCACTGAATGCTAAACTTCCTATTATGTAAGGTGAATTGATTTCTACTTCTTTTAACTTTGACAAGAGCTCTTTTCTTCGGAAGCAGCTTTTCAAACGAAACCCTGTATCCCTCCTCATTAAAATTTCAAGATACAGTCAATCAACACAATGTAACAATATAACAATATTACAATGTAACAGCAGTGTAATAACAGTAATAACACGACGCACAGACCGGCTACATTCACCTTCCACCTGTCATCTACCTGCAATCAAGAGCAAATAAACAACAAAGCAACACAAGAAAATCCGATCCCGAACTGACAAATTAGCAGATCCCCGTCCACACGCGCCGTGACACGCACAAAGCCCACCCCAGCTTTTTGTGTCGCATCCCTCAGCGGCGGCTGTCCACGCACAGCATCCCTGCCCAACACACTGCAGCACCGGCACCGCACGTATCTCCCTTTCGTGCAAGCAAACCAAGGGAATATTAGCCGAGCCCCGGGTTTACACACGCCGACAGACACGTACACTAAGCTGGAAGCGGGGAGGGATGAAAGGATGGTTGAGGGTAAATGGATGTTGCCAGGGTTTATGGCGGGGGACGGGGGCCCGCAGACTCCTCACGCACACACACACACACAGATACAACCCCACCATACCCACCGGCGGCCGCCGCAGCCGCGTGGGCCCGGGGACAGGAGGAGCCATGGAGGAGCAGGAGCAGCGAGACGAGGCGGCCGAGGAGCGGCAGGAGCGCGGGGCGGCAGCGGCCACCGCAGCCAGGCTGCCGCAGGGAGATGCTGCCGGGTGGCTTCATGGCTCATAGCGCCCCGGGGCGGGGGGGCAGCGCGGCACAGCCCTCACGGCCGGCGGGCTGTGCCCGGGGGACGCGGGCGGAGCGGGGCGGGCGGGTCCCCGCGGCGGCACCGCCCGTCCGGCTCCTGCCACCGCCGCCGCCGCCGCCGTGAGGGACAACGCCGGCACCTCAGCGCGGGGGCGGGCGGGCGGCGGAGCGCGCGCACCTTCCGCGCCCGCCTCCGGCCCCGCGGCCCCGCGCACGCGCGCACGGGGCCGGGCGGGGCCGCGCGGCCGCCGCTGTCCGATGTGCTGCCGACGGGACCGCCGGGACCGCGCACCGGGATGGGATGGGATGGGATAGGGCGGGGCGGGGCGCGCCTCGCCCGTCACGGGGCCCGCCGAGAAGCCGGGTGGTGCCGCCCGCCCGCCCGCCCGCGGGGTGACCGCCGCCAGCTGCGCGCACAAGCCGCTCCCGGCCGTGGGGTCCCGCGGGTGCGCCTGGACGGGCTGGACCGGCAGCCAAGAGCGGGTCCCTGACTCCCCGGGCGGTAGCGCTGGGGCACCCGCCCCCGCGGCGTGCACAGCTGCGAACAGCCCGGCTTGGGAATTATTTTAAAGAGCTTTAGCGCAGAGTGAAGTTACTTTGAAATCCGGCAGCCCTGAGGAAAGTTGGGAGGAGGGTCCGGAGACGTGAAACAGTGGCGGGGTCAGCTTGTTCTTCCGAGAGCAGGGGCAGGCGGGTCGCCTCGCCTCGGGTGGTTCTGCAAGTGAGTCATTTCACAGCTGGCAGTCCCCAGCTGCTGCAGAGGGAGGCAAGGGACCCTTCCCAGGAACAGCTCCTGCTCCAAGCGTTTTGTGGACCTCCTGGCTGCCCTCCGCTCCCTCCCAACGTCTCCAGCTCATAGTTTGCATCCCACCCTCTCACTTCTTCAGTCCCTGTGATCCCACTCATCCTTACGGACTGCAGCCAACCTGCAATTAAGTGGGTGTGGAGGTGAGAACCAAATGTTACCAAAAAACCTGTGCGTATATTGACAAAGAAAATGGACAAGTGTACAATAAACAAAGAGAAGGACTGCAGTGAGGTGCATAGTCAGATTGTGACCTGGTGTAAATCCGCTCTGGCCTGCTGTGTTCAGCAGCAGACAGCCTGGACCATGAACAGAAGGATTAGTGCATTTCTGTGCAGTGAATAGTACCTCTCATACTTCAGTCCAGCCTGCCTGGGGTGAACCACCAGTATGAAGAATAGTTGCAAAGATAAAAATAACTTCAAAGAGATATGAGAAGAGGAATCTGCTGCTTTGTATTCATTCCATGACTTAAGGAATCAGAAAACCAGAGTTCAGAGACAAGTTTAGATATGGAGTTCTTAGCAAACATTTTGCCCAGCAGACTTCTAATATCCAAGAATAGATATGTTTCATTTTGGTGCAAGTCTTACTGCTGAGGAAATAAAGATGTTTCTCCTTTTTTTCTTTTTTTCTGGATATTGGTTTGTATTTTTATTCTTTTTAATCTGAGTGGATTAAATCCACATGGATTTCCAGAAAGATAGGAATTTTCTCTGTTTCGCATAATTTTCTCTACATTCCAGCCTGAATTAATTATAATTTTTAATTTAAAAAATATAAGCAGATCAAAACTACAATGCAGCCTACTTCATAGCAGTAGCATTATTCCTTTTTTAAAAAGTTAATTTTGAGTTCTCATGCTGGGCAAATAGATGCTGCTTCTGGAAACTCGAATCTAGGTGTGTGACAGCAGACAAACACATAGAAGGGACAGACCCATGGGATGGCCAGGTGTGAAAAAGAACAGAAAACATCCCTTAGGATTTCTCTGGGTCTAGGGAGAAAGCTGTATCAATTTTCTATATAAAATGGTCTCCCTTAAGACTCATGTTCCCAGACATTTTCCATGCAGCCCACCCAGGCCAGCTGTTTCTCATCATTACATATCACTAGAACATTTCAACCAACAGCATCTCCTGTTTCTTCCCATAAACATATAAACAGATCAAAGGATCAGTTATGTCGGTGCAGCTAGATCTAAAATAAATAAATACAATTAAAAAATATTTTAGAGCAAAGAACAAAAGAGTAGAATGACCATGCAGTTAAGAAAAGAAATCCAGAAACTAACTTTCACTACACGTGAAAAAAAAAACCAGACTAGCAACGATGAATGCTAGAAACATCTGCTCTGAAAAAATCAGTTCTTAATTTTGGTGGCCAGATTTTGAGAGGAGGAAATAATGATTGCCTCTTTCTACCAAGGTTGTCTAGGGTAAAGATTTTCTAAAGTTCTTTTAACTCACATACAAGCCTGCAGCAGAAGTAATAACCTGAATAAACGTATAAAGGAGACATGCCTAGTCTCTCAGGCCCTGGGCATGTAGTTCAAGCTGTGCCTCATAAACCTGCTACAAACCTTCAGATGGTCATATGCAGTTCACCGAGCATAATCAGCTCAAGATGAAGTACCCCACTAGGAATGACAGCTGCTTTTTGTGTTGTTTTTTTTTCTTCTTTAAACTTGCTTTCAAGTTTGAAAGCCACTATGAAATAATCCCAGATAGATTGCACTGCAGATGTCTGAAAACAAAATACCAGAAGCGTGGATTATCATAGCAGCACTAGCATAGTCAGTCACTTTGGTAATAACAGGTGACACCAATTGGGCAGCTCCTGACTGACCTCGGGCGATGAAGGGTACAAATGCCATGGGGAGCAGGCAGCACAAACAGCACAGCAGAAGCAGCCATTGCTGAACTCTGCTCTCAAGGAAGGGGAGTAGTCACGTCTGATTATGATTTATTCATATTACTGTAGCACTAGCAGGCTCAGCCGTAGGCCAATGACCTGCTGTGCTCTGTGCTGTACAGACACAGGACAAAATTACAGATCTCTGTTAAGAGAAATTTCCTTTTTATTTGCAGTAGCAAATAACCCCACCAGTGCTGTAAATAACAGAAGAAATCTAAGAGCTCTAGGAGGGGTACCAAGCACACTGCAAGTCTAAAAAGCTGTAATTACATAGGGGACATTTAACAATAGACCCTCATTAGCTGGCACATAACTAATCCACATAACCTGTAATCTGTGGTATCCATTCTCTGTTTCTCAACAGGAGGTTAACAGCTAAGACAAAGCTGAACTGAAACTTCATGTCACCCATATTTCTTTACTTTATATCATATGCAGTGTAAGTATGGATAATTTATACTTAGAAGAAAACCTGATAATTGCAATGAACAATGCATTCCATTAGTATAACTTCTTTTCTTAATCATACATGTTTGAATACTCACCGATTCGTCATGTTCAGCTATTCTCAAAGGGTTCCTCAGTCAGTAGAGTGAGAGAATATTGCTATTTGAAGGGCTGTTAGAATACTTTTTTTAATTATAAGACCATCTCTTGCTACACATTCCACCACCTAACAATGCAGCAGCAAACCAGTATTTAGTCATAAAAATAAGTACTTTTTGTTTATTCTGTTTCTTTTAGGTTCTTTAAATACTTTTTAGCAACTGAGGGGGTGTGTGGGGAAGAAGCAGTAAGTGATACAGTAATGTGAAAAATGCAAAAGACAGGTTCAGGAAACAGAGCATTGACTCTAGATTCTTCAGAAGCAAGCATCACTTTTCAAACTGTAGATCTAACAGAACTGGGTTTCCATTAGTCTTCACTTTTTCATCTTCTTTATTTCAACCTAATGCACTTCAGGAGGAAGAGCTTTCTCCTTATTTACTTTGTAGTTCAACAGAGCCCTAAACCCAGTTTTCCCCTCCATGTACAATAGTGTAACTATGTACAATATTGGGCATAACACTATTTTAAACACAGTAATACTATAAAATAAAATACAGTAAAAATTCCAGTTTTCTCTCAGAACTGTCACTCATTTACCAAGATCTGTGTACACATCATCATTAATAACTCTGTTCACCAGAGGTACTGCCCAAATGAACTCTTTTGCGAGTACTCTATGTTCCACTTCAGGGTAGATTATACACAGTAATTAGGATATACTTGCCAGCCCCCTCCCCTCACCACTCTGAAATGTTAAGGTTGAGGTCAAGTAAAGAAAGTAAGATTATAAAAAGAATATATCTTACCAATGTTCAGCAGGAAAGGAAAGGGAACACAGCTGGGCTGCTAATAGCAAATGGGTCAGAGGGTTCATTAATTGCAGTTCAAGTTGTATCCAGGTGCAACTCGGCATCAATCATTTAATTCTGATTGCAGGAAAAATTATTTTGAACAAACCATGACAGACTAATTTCACAATTAATTCACCGTGTCCTCTTGTATAATTAACTAAGCATTCATAGGCAAAAGATTTTACAAGCTGTTTAGTAGGATTCCTCAGCAGTGTTTAAACAATCACATATAGGTATTTTCATACAAGATACTGCAGTGAGGGTTTATGCCATCAATGGAAATATTACGATACTAAAAGCTCCAATTATTCACCATATTGTCCAAATTATTACTGAGAGATAGAGCAGCAGCAGAAACATGCTGGTCAGTGAGGTTACCTAGAACACAATTGTCAACTGTTCTGATACAGATATACTTAGCAAGTAAAACACATGCCACCAGTAGGAAAAAAAAAATGCTGCTCTTCTGATAAGCAAGCACTTTTAACTGTGGCTGTGACAGCAGCCTCCTTCTTGCTAGCTTGTTTCACTTTTGTGAGGTAAAATGTAAAAGCAATGTCAGGAAAGTAAGATGGGGTGGCAGGGGAAATCTTACTTAAATATGTACTTTGATTTTTATATCCTTCAAAATAAATACATTGAGTTCATATCCCAAAGACTTGCCACAGCTGATCAAACATTTCCGAGTGGTAGGTTCTAAAAAAGCTAGATTGCAGCTATTCCAGAGCACCTTTGGAAAGGGAAGGGAGGATATCGTCATTCATTCTCTGACACGCTTGTACAGGGCAGAAGAGGACTGCAAGAGATCTCTGGAGTCATCAAGTGCAGCCCCCAGCTACCACTGGCTATCCATTGTACAGTCCATACATTGTATTTAAAAGTAATTGGGGGTTTTGCCCTTCTACTACCACTGGAAAGCTGTTTCATAAGCTCGTGGTTAGAATCACTAAGTAAATCCTCCTACTTCCAAGCCTAAATTTATTCATGCCCAACAGAAACCCATTTGTTCTCATGCCAACGCTAGCACTAATAGCTTGTTCCCCCTGTTGGTAAAAATGACCAGGCTCCCAATGCTCACAGCATCTAAGCCCAAGTGGTAGGTGAAAATTTCATGAGACTAAAGTTGAAAACATCTCTCAGCACAGAGAGGCCCCAAAGAGAAAAGGCTGCATTAGCTTGAGAAGCAGAAGGAATATAGCCATGGCAGTACAATGCATGTTTGAGCTACTAAACCTCCTTGGGAAAAGGAGCTTACTGCCTATAGATACTGCTTCTTGGAATATGGTTCACTGGGCACGGACATGCAGAATTTAAAGGTGTTATAGTTTCTTTTCTAATGTTCACCCAAAAATAAATATATTTTTCCTTCAATAATAGGCAAGTGTTGAGGTGCTGCTCAGGTACACAGTCTTGTCTTCTATACAGACCTGAATTCAGCAGAGACACCTGTCCTGATGCTGGTGTCATCACTGCTGTCATCCTAAGCTATAAAAGGTAGGTAAAAATGCTGAGAAGCAGCAATGCTCATCAGATGGGGAAAATCCTGGTGTTTCTATAAAATGCAGCTCTACGAAACAGGGGGAAAAAAAACCCCTAGAAACTGTTATATCCAATTAGGCATCCTGCCTTTTCTTCACAGACAAATTTGGACCAGTTTCCCAGCTTCTTTCCTAATTAGGCATAGAGATGAATCAGACATAAAACATGCTATCTTGAAAGATTTCTATTTGAGGTTGTATCTAGGCTTTGGCACTGATTCCTCAGAAAGCCTAAAACATTTAATCATAGTTTCTCTAGAGAGAAGGCCTGAACCTTTAAGAAAAATCAGTGCAAAGTATTATCAAACTGTTGTACTGACGTTCTAGGGTGTCCCCAACACTTTTGAGTTATAAAATACATTTTTTCTCACATAAACAACTTGCAGTGTTGGACGTGGTTCGCAGATTGGTGTGTTATGATCCCCACACCAAAGACCTGCTAAACTAATATCCTTACACATTTTATATACAGCCAAGGAAAGTCCTCTTTTACCTTTTTCCCACCAATCAGTCTGGACCTATGGATTCCCAAATTTTAAAGAGGTCAGTCACAGATTTGGTCATTCTCATGATATATCTGCCAAAGAGAGCATCTGGTAACATCAACACGGATGTTTTGTAACATTGCATCAAAATTATGCACAGATCCTAGCAAATATTTTGCCTAACTCCTGCTGTTAGTTCCTTAAGCAGACTCTTGCTTCCTGTGGAAGATTGAGTAAATTTTCAGTCTCCCAAAGCACAGAAAATCACAGTCCAACAATATTTTACTGAATTACTGGGCTCAAGCTGCCAGTGTTATAATGCAGTAGATACTTCAGGGGTTTGCTTCTTCTGCTTTATCATCTTTGTACAAATGCAAATAAGACCCAAACAGTCTTTTCCAAATGTAGCATGAACTCCTCAGGCTTCTTTTTAATTTTCTGGACAAAAATCCCAGCCACAAATCTTTAGATTTCCAAGTCCTCACAAACATGGAAGTGGATACTCTTCTCTCACACCCACAGGAGCCACACACAGCCTAACCATGTGGATTGTCCATATCCCATGAAGGATGTGAAATTATGTTCTCTACCGCGCTGCTTCCATTTTTCCTCTCACCCACATGAACTCACACTTAGTCACCCTTCAAAGATCTTATTATTTCTTTATAAGCATATGTTCCCCATGATTTTCTGGAATTGCTTATCCCACTAGTTAACCATAAGTTTAAACACACATTATTATTTGTTGTTACTATGGAAATGTAGCATGATTGAAAAAGTGCTAGTTTTCCTATACTCCTCTCTGCCAAGAACAGGTTTATTATTCAAAACTCATAGTTCTAAATCAACTTTTTCTGTTATTACTTAGAAAATTGCTTCTTATGAGGAAATAATCAATTTGCTTTTCTCTCTTAATTCCATCCATGCCTTATGGCTAAGAAATGCTCCAACATTAACCACTTTTCAATTTCTCATCTCTTCATCCTGTTTTTTACATGTGGGCACCAGAAGCCCCATAAATAAGGAAAGAGGTCACTTCCTTTCTCAAGGTTGTTGCCTTGAGAAGCCAAAGGCTTCAATGCATAACAATGCCAAAACTACTTCTTGCTGCAGATGAGCAAAAGGGGCATGGCACTGCTGTCTGTGTGCACACAAGTGCCAGCTACTGCTCAAAGTGAGATGTCTCCAAAAGCAGTTCATACCTCCAATGAAGGTTTAGTTGCACCATCTACAATATCACAGTTAAAGAATTTCACATAAATATGAAGAAAACCGTAGGAGTGCATTAACTTGCAGCAGAAAATATTTCCTTATTGCAAGCAACTCCAGAAAATTAGCTGCTCCTACTTGTAGCTGAAAGGGACCAGTTTGCTGATAATCAAAGCATTATGAGCATCGAGTGCCTGAACAAGAACAAAAAAAAAAAAAAGAAACAAAAACAAACCAAAAAGCTCACTGCTGACTAAATTGCATTTCAGACCAAAACCTATTCTCATATCAAATGCATACACAAAAATTGGATCATAGGACTGCAAATTAAAGTATTTACTCACAGAAACTTGAATTATTCCTAATTTTTATTACTGTTCTCATGTGCTGATACCTCATGTGGAGCTTGGATTGCAAAATAATTTCTTAAATAAATAAACAAATATGCTTCAACTGGCAGAGCTTGATGGATTGAAGCATTAAACAGCAGGAAACATGCCCAAAGGTACAAAGCAGATTAACTGCACAGTCCAAAGGACAATTTGACCTCTGATAGCCAAAGGTAATTCAAGGCCTTTCCCACTGGAGAGTGCTTTTCTGCCTCTTTTTATTAAACATTATTTTAGCCCCATCTCAAAATTTATGTTGCTCTCCAACATAGTTGCATAATCCTTGAAACTTCCATTTACCAAAGAGATCCTGCTGAGTACAAAATGCCCCTTTTTCCTCACTCTGCTTATAGATAAATTGACTTTTCTTTTAGAAAACTACTTCTAAATAGTCTTTGCCATCCATTCATTTGATGACTGTTTAAGCAACACAAAAGTATTTCACAACATTATACCACCTACAAACATTAGGATGGAAATAACAACAGCTGAAAGGATAGGAACAAGTCACTGTAATAAAAAAAAAAATAAATTTAAAAATTCTTAGAACAAAAACAGTGTAATCAGAATTATATTATCTCTTTTGTATTATTTTGCTAAGTAACAACCACAAGAAATCTGCGCAATTCTATTTCTGGTTCAGGAAGTTTGGCCACTCAACAGTACAGTTCACAACGTCACCCTGTTTTATGATAGCTAAAGAATGACCCTATTTTCTTGAGCCTAATTGTTTTAAACTCAACATTCTCAATCTACACTGCAGAGCAACAACTAGATCAGTGTTACCTCCTAGGACCTGTACCTCTCTGGTTTTCAAGTGCATTTAATAATTTCTAGTGCAAGAGAAGTCCCTACAGATGTGGGCATACAGTAAGAGCCCTCAGTGTTGGCTTAGATAAGCATACTAATAAGCTTCTAGTGACATTTAAATGCGGGTTTCTGGAACCCTTTTTGGTCCCAGGCATATGTGTGAAGGCAACGAGTTGAAAAGCCAAAACTAGGATCTGTACTGGAAGCACTAATATGCTTATCCAGTTGCTTATTTAGTCAGGGTAGAAAATGTTATTTGGCTGATATGAGCTGTCATGAAGCTGAACTGAGAGCTCAAATTTAAAATATTCATCATCATCCTAGCAATCTTCCCCTCCCCTCCTCTCCAAGAGAGCAATGAAGAAACAGTCTCACATTTTCAGATGTAACTTCTACTGAGGGAACATCTTTTGTTGCCAAGCCTGAGTCATCCCTACAGACTCATTTCTCGAAGAAGCGTGCACATAGAACTGACAGCTGATCACAAGCCATCTCCAACTTCCATAAAATCTTATAGGTTTTAAAGCAACCTAGTAAAATTAAGACACAGTAACCTTTCCTTTATAGTGGCAAACATTAATAGACTTCTCTGTTGCTATAGTTATGAAGAGGGAAGACTTTTTTATTCATAAAACTAGGTCACTGAGGAAATAACGTGCTCACACAGCAGAGGAACGCCATCCAAGTGTGCAGATAGCATATTTCCCAGTTTGTTACTGCAGCTTGGAATGCCACATTTGCCTCTCAGCTGTTCCCACCACAGTCCTGGCGCTGCACCTTGCAGGGCCCCCAGCAGCAGTGGCACAGGTCAGGAGCAATGGACCTGAGAGCTTAACCCAGTATTGTTGTGAGCAGAAATGAGACCGAGTGACAAGTGAAAAGAGTCAGCACAGAAGCTTTAGAAGCTGGTATATTTAGAGTATTAAGATGGCAAATAGCAGGTAGTAACAACTTTAACTTCTAAAAAGCACAGATATTGGGTAAATAACAATCTTCCTTTGGGATTTCTTTTTGGCTAATGCCACCATACCAGCCAGAACAGGTCAATATTGCCCATGTAACCTGTGGGCAGGGAAATTGTCCCAGATGGCTTACTGCCACAGAGCAACTCCAGATGCTGGGTTGCCATGTGGCATCCACCTTCTGGGGACAGGCTTGGGTGGGGATGGGGGGGCTTGTTTGGTGAGACTCAGCTTGACAGAGTAAGTTCCTGGGTAAAAGACTCGGAGGATACACAGGGAAAAGTGCTTAAGCATCACACCCAAGACCTGCAGGGTTTGGATGTGAAGGCCTTTGCTGGAAATACAAAGACAAGGAGGCCCTCAGGTGACTGGCTCCCTCCCAACAGCCCAGAAGGCTCCCCACCACATGCTCACAGGTAGGTATGTGGGTCAGGCACTCAGCTCCTTCTCTGGCCCGCTGCCATCTCTCCTTTGGAGGAAATCTCACTGCCAGTGAAGATGCTAGTCAGCTTCTCTCTGCCTTTTCCCAGTCCTTGCTGCCAGCCAGATCAGGAAGGAGCAGCCGCACATCAGACTCACTGTTGCAGCCAGGTCACCTTTCACGCTCACTGCTGTGCTGAGTGGTGGGGCAGGGGCAGAGAAGGGCTCAGTAGCTGTAGCAATTCGGTAAGGGCAGCCAGGCCTCAGCAGGCTCTAGGGTGAGCACTGTATTCTTTTGTCTTTCCCACTCCTTGGCTTCCTGTCATGTCACTGTTGGAATTGAGGCAGCTGCAAACAAGACTTTGGGTCAGCACTAGGGGTGTCTTCCCTATTTGAACAGCTCTGGAAGGACCTGGGAGGACAGCAGCTCTCTGGGTTGCTTTCACAGTGGAATGTCTCAGGTTTCATTGAGTGATTTTCCAGTGTCAGGCAAGTGGTGTTTTTCCTGGTCTCTTTCTGGCTCCTCTGCTTCAATGTTTCACTGTCAATTCAATGGAACTAAAATAATGAGACAAGAAGTGCCAAATGCTCATCTGGTAACTCTCCTACCACATTCACAGGTCTCAGATGGCTGTGTCAGGAGAAGATAGAGATATCCTTTGCTGCCTCCCCTGAAAACTGACTGTTTTGATGGAAGCAGTTGTAATCTCTTCCCACTTATCCTGCCAAACCCAAGCTCCACTCAGCATGAATCCTTGGTATGATCTGCATTAGGCCGACAGCAAGGCCTGTTGCTTTTCCAATTGACATTTGAAGATAGTGGAGATTTCTTACCTTTTTTTTTTTTTTACAGTAAAGATGTCCTCAAGGAATTTACATGGAGATCTTTCCATTACCTTCTCCAGCAGACATTTCTGCCCCAATAGGAAAAGCAGCTGAATATCTAGAAGGCTCTTTGCTCCAGGCACAATTAGCATTCCTTGTGCCAAGAGGGAAAGGATTAGACTCTCCCCAACCATCTGCCGAATATGCCTTGCCAATGTCACAAGAGCATTTTGCTATATAAACAGCACAAAGCACATATCCATACACAATTTTGAAATTTAGTAATTTTCCATTGAAAATAAAATACGTTTTTGCATCATGCAAAAAGAAAAAGCAGAAATGCAACACAGCATAGTAAGACAGAGAGTGATGTTACTGAATCTTAAATTTTAACTTTGAGCACACTGACACTAGTAGTTAAAAATGGCCAAGTAGTGCAAGTTCTCAGAGATTTCACAAATCACCTTCATGACATCCATACTCATTCAGCAAATAGTTTCATGATTAACCTGCTGAATAGGAAAATGAGAACAGGCTTGTGAAGTACAAAACAGAGACTTCTAAATTTAGTTGGAAAAAGTAATGCTGTAGGGCTTGGAGAAAGAGAGGCCCACATTCTCTCAACTCTCATTTGTTACACCGTCCTTCACCAAAATATTTTAAGTTACAACTGTAACTGTAAACTGTACTTTGCAGAAAGGTAATTTAATTTTTTGGCAGATTTTGATATATTCTTGCATTTTGTTTCATTCCAGTCTGGAGCAAAACAGACTTGGGTTTTTTCAGTTGCCTACCAAAGAGGATGGAGCTACAGTTCTGGAAGAGCCTATGTCTCCTGTTCAGAAGCTGAGCTGCTCAGAATCTGGCAGATATCATTACAGAGACTTCTCCACACCTGACCCTACTCCACTAGCTCAGGATTTGGAATTGCTGGATAGCAGATACATTGGTATCCTCCATGTAAATCATGGAGAGCTTGGGAGTAAGGACTTCCAAATATTTAGTCGACAGTAATTCACTAGCTATACCCCTACATGTGGATCTTCCTCCTGTTGAGCAAAACAGGATCTCAGTGCTTCTCCACCTGCAGCCCCTAATGCAAGTAATAGAAGAAGCAGAAGAGAGAGATGACATACAGCCTCTGCCAACCTTTGTCCTGTGTCAAGGCACTAAATACTTACTGTTAAGTTAAGACTTAAATACCAGCTTTCCCCTTGCTTCATAGAATCAATCATAGAATCATAGAATCAGCCGGGTTGGAAGGGACCTCTGAGATCATCAAGTCGAACCCATGATCCACTACCATCATGGTTACTAGACCATGGCACTAAGTTCCACATCCAATCTCATCTTAAAAACCTCCAGGGATGGAGAATCCACCACTTCCCTGGGCAGCCCACTCCAGTGCCTGATTACCCTCTCTGTAAAGAATTTCTTCCTAATATCTAACCTAAACCTCCCCTGGCACAGCTTAAGACCATGCCCTCTTGTCTTACTGATAGTTGCCTGGGAGAAGAGACCAACCCCCACCTGGCTACAACCTCCTTTCAAGGAGTTGTAGAGAGTGTTGAGGTCTCCCCTGAGCCTCCTCTTCTCCAGGCTTAACAACCCCAGCTCCCTCAGCCTCTCCTCACAGGACTTGTGCTCAAGTCCCTTCACCAGCCTCGTTGCTCTTCTCTGCACCTGCTCCAGCACCTCAATGTCCTTCCTAAACTGAGGGGCCCAGTACTGGACACAGCACTCCAGGTGTGGCCTCACCAGTGCTGAGTACAGGAGAAGAATCACTTCTCTGGACCTGTTGGCCACACTGTTCCTGATACAGGCCAGGATGCCATTGGCCTTCTTGGCTACCTGGGCACACTGCTGGCTCATGTTCAGCTTCCTGTCAATCCAAAGTCCCAGGTCCCTTTCTGCCTGGCTATGCTCCAGCCACTCTGTCCCCAGCCTGTAGCACTGCGGGGGGTTGTTGTGGCCAAAGTGCAGGACCCAGTACTGGCCTTGTTGAACCTCATCCCGTTGGAATCGGCCCAACTCTCCAGCCTGTCCAGGTCCCTCTGCAGAGCCCTCCTGCCTTCCAGCTGATCGACACTCCCCCCTAACTTAGTGTCATCTGCCAATTTGCTGATGGTGGACTCAATCTCCTCATCTAAATCACCACTAAAGATATTAAACAGAATTGGCCCCCACACTGATCCCTGGGGGACACCAATATTCACAGCCTACTACCTGTATCCTGAAACATGATAAAAACTTACAGAGACCTGCTAAGCAGCTTCAACATCCACTGATTTCAGAAGCAGAATATCAAATATGCTGTAAGGACCAAACCTGGATGGAATTTTATGCCTGAAAAGAATTTTTTCTATCTCTAATTTTCATAAGTCCTTTAAAATCTGTACAACAGCTCTGTTAAGCTTCATGAGCCTTGTCACAAGTACAAGGCTTCACATTGGCACATTTTAAAAATAACCAGTGAGTAAGATCCTGTTCTCATTTCTATAAAAACTCCCCTACTGATGATAAAAACTGGTTAATAATTTAACAAAGTAATCTGAGTGTTCTAAAAGTGGCACAGAGCCGTTTATATTTAAAAGAAAATGTTTAGTTATAGGAGATTAATCTGTGAGAGAGGTCTATTATTTAATAAAGAAAACACTTCCAATACCATTTGCATAGACTACTAACATCACCTATCCATGGGTAACTATTGGCTCCACTGAAAAAAGGCTTTCTACTTACAAACTGAAGTATTACCCACAAGAGGTTAGTGAAGTTCAACCTACGTAAACCAGATCTAAACTCCACAACTTTATCCTGGCCCCTATAAAGTAGTAATAAAAGTCAAGCCCTTTTATTGATCCAAAAATCAGAACAAATTGGAGGGTTTGTTTTCTTTTGTAGATTCTGGAAGGTTGCTTATCTCCACATGATCAAGGATCTCCATTTATGCTGAATGCCATTTTTATTAATATTCATTTCAGGTTACCTAGGGCCTGATCCTCATAAATATCTAGCAAATATTTGGACCAGCATCCAGACTAGTTAAACCTCTAACATTAGTCAGTGTGCATCTTGATTTGAAACTGAAGAAGGTCCAAACCAGTGAACATGTTTAAAATGTTCCTCTTAAGTATTTTATCTCATTTTTCCAGTTTGGAAAAAATAAATATGCCTCTTCTTTATTTGGTTAGTGCATCTCCACATCCTTCATGATTCATCTTAAGGGTAAAGGTATAAAAATATTGTAAAATGTTTTACGACTGATACCTATATTCCTAAATTTTAATAGTTTAATGGAGGGGAGGGGATTGTTTTGTTTAATATATTATTTTTTATTATTTAGACAAGTTTAAATTTTATAGCCAAATATATGAATATGGAATACTAAGCTTCTGTATAGCTGAAAGTGAAGCCTGAAAGAAAAACTACAGTTCCAAGGCATTTTCTAATTTGGTTTATAAATAGATGGCTTTGACACACCACTCACAAAAACAAAGCTATAGTTAGCTTGCCTGAGGCAGCTGCACAGCTGGGAGAACGTACACTGGCAGCCTCGCTGTGCAGTCGCCTGTGTTGTGACACATGCTATCAAAACACCAGTTAAGAACACTGGAAGAATTAGCATTTTGGCTCAAGGCAGAATGATAGGAAGCGGCCTTTGATTTTACACTATCCAGCACATAAGCCATTGAAGAAAAGCAAGCTAAATAGATTCTTAATTGGAAGCAGCAGGTAAGAAACTGTAGCATGACTGACATTCCTGGGTTAGGCAGGTGGACTCATGTCAGAATTACTGTTTGCTGTTATCATCATGGCTGGGCTTCGCGAACGAAGATTTGGGAAAGGTCTCTACCCACGTTTGTCACAAGCGCACTGGTGGCTAAAAAGGCCAATACGAGACAGGCATGTTTGCTGTAGTTGTAAAGCTTTTTCACTACTGACAACTGTGTATCAAAATAATTTATATATTTAAGTAAAATGAACAAATATTCTTGGGGTATGAATAGTGCAGTGGTACATGCTGTCTGAGACCTGATCCAGGCTCATTTCTGACACTGCAGGATTTTGTGTTGACACCAACTGATTTCAGCCCAAATACGCGGATGAATATTCTGCTATACCTGCAGCACTCTGGCTCTGAATCAGCACAAAATGTTACAGATTTCAGTTGCAGCTCAGAAGTACGTCCCCTTGAACTGACAGAAGTTTGCTGATGACAGAAGCTAGCTCTTAGATGATTTGGGCTCTAACTTACTGGATTCATGTCCTATTGCCCTCCCTTGACTGGAACAGACATAGCAACACTGAAGTTTATTTTGTATGTATTAAATTCACTTATTCAAAGTGCAAAATCAGGATCTACATCCAAACTTTCCAAAATCTCAGATATTTCAACGTAATTTGTTTCAAACATCTTTTGACTAGATACTTCCTAGCTGACAAATAAGCTCATTGTACAATATTTGTACAATGCACAAATATGAATGGATAAAACCTTGATATCATACAGTGAATGCCATAAAGACCTTTCATATATACATATATTTCACCATATGCAACAATTATTTTTTTTAACCAAGTGTGTTTCCAGACCCTTACTACTTCTTCTAACATTAATTTTCAGTGTAGTATACATATCCATTTTGCAATTGCAAGAGAAAAATCCTATGTGCCTTAAGTGACATAATAACAAAAGGCCGAAAAAGAGCAAGTATCCTCCCATGTACTGCTTACAAAATGGTCTCTTGACATCTCAGATGCTACATGATCTTCACTTACATCAAGTGCATTACGTTTAAATATTTACTTTAAATAAAAATACAAACCACCACAACCTTTCCTCACTGAAGCATCCACACTTAGCATACAAATACCTTTGGAATTCATCATTTAGAAAGAAAATTTTTTTCCTTGAAAGTATAAACCTGAGACTGTGATATAAGTGATATTCCTCTTCACTTCCATGTTTTAGAAACATGAAAATTAAAAACAAGTCAACTTGTGCTTGAATTTCACTACTCAGTCCTTTAAGTCCACTGATAGTCTGAGCATTTTGACTATCAAGACATTGCTAAAAGCACAAAATAGCTCTTTAAAACAGTGCTGAAGAAAGAGAAAGGAGAAAAAGAACTCAAACCCATCACAGCTTAAATACTTCACGTAAAATTTCAGAGTGAGTTCCAAACTCATGTCTTCCCCACTGCTTCAGTTGTAATTAAAGAATTTGGAAAGTTAATACAAACTGATGACAGTGGAGCTCAGATTTGCAAGTCACCATTTGGCAAATGTTAATTCTTTCACTATAAATACTTAGGAGGGGCCTCTGGTGGTCTAGTGGTTAGAGTGCAGGACTCTCACCGCTGCGACCCGGGTTCGATTCCCA
>NW_016690187.1:4157592-4280984 GCF_001604755.1 Lepidothrix coronata
TGTCTTCCCCACTGCTTCAGTTGTAATTAAAGAATTTGGAAAGTTAATACAAACTGATGACAGTGGAGCTCAGATTTGCAAGTCACCATTTGGCAAATGTTAATTCTTTCCCTATAAATACTTAGGAGAAATGAGTATATTTACAAAGAAAAAATATAGCACTCTCATCCTATCTAAGAGGGACTAGGAGAAAGAACTTAGACCAATGGCAGAGACACACCACAGTATTCAAGCAAATAGAAAGGGAAAACAAAATGCCCTCTTAAAGATAAATCTAAGCATAAAAAGAGGGACAAACAATGCAAGCTCACACACCAGGCACGTTTGTAACTTCATCTCTCTGATACAAATCTATCAAGTTTCTTTCCATATAAAATTTGGGAGAGAGTGCAATAGCAAAGTGTGCTAATCTAATGTTACTGTTTTAGTTGTTCTACAAAATTTTTTAATCTAAATATCTGTATCTTACAGAGTAGAGAGAGAGATAGTGATAAAGTATAAAAATACTACTTAATGCAGCCTGCGTCTTTGCACAATGCCACTAGCCTGCTTGGGAGAAAGCAATGGCAGCACAAGTCAGCAAAAGAGGGCTCTTTTAACTCCTGTTCCTTCAGCCCTTCTCATCAAAAGCTATTTAATGTAATTATCAGCAGTGGGAAACCAAACACAAACTCCTTACGAACACAGGCAAGAAATACAATACAAAAGAAAGAAGAAAACAATAAAAATTCATAGTGTAAACAAGCCCAAAAGAAATAAGTCACAGCAAGTTACCCTGAATACCATGTTTGTAATATATTTATCAAACCAAATTAACACTAAGCCAAGTAGAAGAAAATATTTGTCTCGGTGTAAACCAATACAGAAGTCTCAATAAACAGCAAAGGGAGCTAAAAGCAAACAGGAAAAAAAACATTGAAAGAATATACACAAGGACTGTATAGACTTGTA
Organism: Lepidothrix coronata; assembly: GCF_001604755.1. Classification (NCBI taxonomy): domain Eukaryota; kingdom Metazoa; phylum Chordata; class Aves; order Passeriformes; family Pipridae; genus Lepidothrix; species Lepidothrix coronata. The sequence goes on from NW_016690187.1 coordinate 4,158,544, forward strand.
ACAAATTTATAATTCTAGCACACAAACATGAAGGTTTAGATTTGCAGTCAGCAAACCCATAGAACTCAAAATATTCAAAAGAGAACAAAAAATCTAGCAAGGAAAAAGAAAAAAACAACAAAAAACCGAACAACCCAACTCCTGTAGGATAAAAAGAAGGATTGAGCCTTAGAAAGTTGCTTTAGGGGATTCATTTTGCTACAGAAGCCAGGTAAACCTCAAGAAAACCAAAGGTCCTCATTGGCACAGTTGTTTGTCACAGTCACCTTCACCTTTATGAGCTGTGCTCCTCACTTGAAGAAAATCTCCCCTGGCACAGCTGGGCAAGGATTTCAGTGCCAGCTATTCTCCCCAGCCACTGTGGACCGTGCCAGCACACTGGGAGACACACAGCACGAGCAGCAGTCCAGCTGCCAGCCAGTGAACAGACACGCAGGGCATGGTAGAAGGACAAGAGGTACTGAGCACAGACTGAAATACAGGAAACTTTGTTTAAACACAGAGATAAAAACCTTTTTAACTGTGAGGGAGCGGGTGGTCGGATGCTGGAACAGGTTGACCAGAGAGGAATGTCCATTCTTGGAGATGCTCAAAATCCCCTGGGATATGGCCCTGAGCAGCCTGCTCCAGCTGAGCCTGCTGTGAGCAGAGGACTGGAGCAGATGGTCACCAGAGGTGCCTGCCAACCTCAGCCCTTACTGTGGTTCTGCAAGCTTAGAGATGGTGAGAACACAAGACTTGCCAAAATGTAAGCCAGATTTTTGTTTCCCCACACACAAGAGAATGTGAGTGTCTTACAGGAAAAATTGGTTGAAAATGTTTTCAACTATTTCAAATATTTGTTTTCCAACATACTGTAGAGCTAAATGAAACAAAGGAAACGAGGAGCTGACCCACTGGCTGCACTAGTGAGCTTGAGAAGAATGGAGTAAGCAATAAAACAAGACCGAAGGACTAGGGACAGACAGGGATGCTTGGCTCCACTTCACAACTTCCATGAAAAGGCAGAGATAGTTATGAAGGCATATGCAATAACTACAGAATTACATAAAACTATATCCATGGTATAGCCAAATGACACTCATCAAGCCCTACTCTGAGAAAATAAAGATGGAGAACTCTGCATTGCAGATAAATTCTTATTTTAAAATGGAGGAGTGTGAGGGAGGAAAATAGAAATATGCTAAGCACAGAAAAAGTGAACAGTCTCTGTATAATTGAAAATAAAAATATGTAAAATACTATTTCATTAGTGTTCTCTTTTAAGCTCTAAAAAGAAAAAATATTGTGCTTATCCATGACACAAATACACATGTATATTCACAAAAATACACATGTAGCAATGTATTTCAAAACTACGTTGAACAGTAATGTCTAAAATAAGAATACAGAAGATAATTCTTGGTAATATTCAACACTTAAGAGTTCTTTACATCCACAGAAAGTGCTGTATGACCAGTCACTAATTATGGTAGGTGAAAATATGCTGACTTTGACTCCAACATTATCCTGACTTCAGATTCAATCAGAACTACCATGTCTTGCCAATAATAATTAGCTTTGCTGCTAATTCTTACAGCACAATCTCCAGGCCAGCACAGTGTCTAATCTCTCTGCATGAGCAAGCAAGGGTGTATTTTGATTCTGCAACTTGTTTGTACAATATTAATCATAACTAAGCAAGCTATAACCAACACTGTCAGATGCACCAGTGCGAACAGTAACAGTATGACACAGCAAATGAGAGGCTGACCAGCTTTAATACATTAAAGTATCTTTATATTTGAGGATGTGTGATATTTAAAAACCTTTTTATGAACACTAGCATTTGGGAAGAATGGTTTTCCAGTTTTCCTTAAGGGCGGAACACTGACAAAAAATGAGCCTAGGTTTAGAATTGCTGATGCAAACTGCAATAATATATTCCATCCAAAATGCTTCTGCACTCCTAGAAAATAATTATGACTTCCAGAACCACAGAACCATAATAATAACAACACTAATTATTCCAATGAATCCAAAGCGAACTAAAACTATGCTATTAATTTCATCATAAGTCTAAAATATGCCAATTTGGACTGGATCTCCATTGTACACTCTATAAGCATATTGTTAATCGCTTATATTTCCCATGAAAGATGCAATCACCTGACTTAAAATTTGGTTACAGTATCATGTTTGAAACTCCAGGTTTAGATGGTTGAACAATTATGTCTTTAATTAATCATTATTTGATGGCACAGTAATAACTTCATTCAGCCAACTACATAATACATAGCAATCTTCAAGAATGGATTGAAAACTGCAAAGCATGCCCTGAAATTTTATGGCTTATTAAATCCTCAGGAAACCACATGGCTATGCCCTTCAGCCATTTATTGATCCAGACTGACACATCTGTGTGCCTTGCTCCTGCAACATACCACGCTGGTACTATTACAAACAGCAAATGACTACTAAATTTACAGAACAAGGTATTCTACTGTTCAAGGTATTCTAATATTCTATCTATCAGATATTCTTAGAAGTATTGTTCCACACAGCTTTGAAGACAGTTCTGCATGCATCAAATTGGTCTGTGATTACGGAGGTACCAAACCATTCTGCATAAAGTAGAAAGCTGCTTAACATTATGATCCTTCCAGTCACTGCCCTCACTTATTAAGTGCACATTCTGAAAAAAACTGTTACGGAGTAAGCTCTATAAGGATCTGGCTTGCCACGCAGTTGGGGCTTCTTGGTTTCATGCTGCCAAAGTGAAGTTAGAGACTTAGAATGTACCTGGTGCTTTTTCAATGCCATCCTAGGGTGTCATTGCTTCAGCTGGCACAGAATAGGATGAATCTTGGCTTCACTGAAGTCAACAAAAAACTTCATTGAATCAAGATATCATACAGTTGTGAACAGTTGTTTAAATTATGACTGTCTACCTTCACAGTACTAGCTTATTCCATAGCATTCTTTGGAGTTCTTTCCACAACACATTATGGCAGATAGCTCCAAGTTAAATTTCCCTTCAAGAATAAAGAAACTACAAAAATGCATATTCAGTCTTTATTTTATTAAAACAAGATTTGTTCTGCTGAAGGAATGAATGAATTCATAACTGCAAAACAAACAAACAAGGAACAAAACCTTTGTTTCTGGGCATGCTCAGAGCTATGCTATTACAAATTTTTCTGAAAAACATTATCAGCAATGCTGTAATTCATAGCAGATAAATCATTAAAGGCAAAAAATCTGGGATTTCAGTAACATTAGTGAGACACATTTTACTTTTCCTATCTGTCCCCAAAACACCAACAGCTGAAACACTTCTCTTTCCAGTATCAATTCAGATACTCTGTTCTCAGGCAGAGCTGACCCTAAGAGACAAAGAAAGGAAGACCACTAAAGAAATCAAGAATCATCATGCTGCTCCTGTTTCCCACTATTCAGTGAAGTAAATAAGACTCCTGAGCACAGGAGCACAGGGACCAGCCTGCCCTCTACGCTTCAGATCAGGATACCATCCTCTTCTGTTTACCTGTCACTGATTTACTTCCGAAGAGAATACACTGTCCTGTAATTTAGCTCTTTACAATATTAAAAAATCCAAATACATGACTGAGAAAAAAAATGGAAACAATAAACCTGAAATTAAATGAGCAGAATATACAAAGAAAGAACATCCAGCAATAGCACTGGACAAGTTTGTAATATCGCTGTATCCTTACAAACTCACAATGTGTCAAATGACCAAAGACAGCAGGGACAGAGAAGCAGATAACAGATTACAGCATCAAGCAAAAGTATTGCAAAATACATTACCAACAACAAGAACATGAAAACCACAAAAACACATATTCTCATTTGGGCACAAATTTTGCATGAAACTTAAACACAACTTCAGATTAAGTTATAGTCTCATTATAAACAGAAACGCCTCATTTTATCCAAGTCCCAGAGAGGAGTACTTTCATAATACAATTACAACAACACTGGATGCAAACTTGTCAGAAAGAACAAGAAAGCAAAAAATCCTATCAGAAAATTAACTGAAGAACTGCTTGGTGCAAGTGTAAGACGTTTAAAGTTTTGGGGGCTTGCTATTCCACGTTTGGTTAGCACCTAGCACAGTACGACTCTGGCTCACACTCGTGGTTCACAACACTAGTGAATAATAACAACCTAGCAATCTTAGATAAGATTGTTTTAAAAGGCTGAATGAGTACTTTGTGTGGAGAGAGAATTTTTTAAAAATACGAAATGTATTAAAACCAAAAAACCTATGAACTTGCAGAAGGTCAAAGTTGCATATGCACTGAAGAAGAAATTAACATTTTTCTCAGCTATTGTAAAATATCCTGGTTCTAACTGCTGTCAGTTAGAATAAAAAAGCATGACTTTATTCCTCTTTAATCCAGTTATCTTTTCTTGCTTCTCTATATTAACACACGCAAACATACTGACAAAACATCTTTGTCCACTAACATTAAAAAAAAGAAAAACGAACCAAACAAAAATCAAAACAAAAAAATCTCACCCCAAACCAAACAACACTTCCATCAGTTTCAGAGAGAAAGTATTTCAGCTCTCAAGTTTGCCCTTTGTGTAGACTTCACAATCATGTTTTGAAGTTTCACGCTGCTAATGAAACAACAAGGTATTCAAATAGGGTAGCAGAATATGTATTATTTATCTAATAGGAAAGTGCTTGTCTATTCCTCAAGACCCCAGAAAACTTCCCTTTTCTCCTTCTTGCACATGATATGGAGTGTCTCCGAAATAATTTATGTTTTGCACATACGTTCATCAATTCTCTTTCCAAAGCAGTTTCTGTATTTACTTCTCCTATCACTGTATCTTTTTTTTCCTAGTAGTCATTGAGCATGCAGAGAAGAGGTTTCTGAACACTCAGAAGTGAGGCACAGAATAACATCCAAACCTACAGTAAACCTTATTTTGACACTGTCAACCATAGAAATTTTTCCAGACTTGTATCCCAAATCTTTTCCTTCTAATAAATTGCTACATTTCATACTTTTTTTCATTTTTCTTTTTTTTTTTTAAGGAAAATATGTAACTACTTACACTTTTATTTAAATATAATACACTTTTATTCTAAAAAACCACCCTGACAAGGGGGTCTATTATTAAAAACAAAACAAAAAAAGGCATTACAGTCTAAAAATATTAGTCATTTTATAGTCCTCAAGATATTTTTATTACTTAAGATTTCAAGGAAAAGTTGTGTACTGGAATAAGACAAACTTAAAATGAATGAGTATGGAGAACAGTATTTTGACTCTACACAAATATCCACTAGTGATTTTAAAGTACAGTGTGCACTAAAACTTATTCACACATAAAACAATTCATGCTCTTCATGTGTAAAATACTGTGAAAAATAAGATGGAAGAAACTGGATAGGAAAACATTCATGTATCATAAAAATATGTCAGAATGGGACTTATCTATAGAGTTAAAGCTTTGCTTTAAAACAAACTTTATTTAAAAATCTTCTTTTGCTTTATCTAAAAATTAGCCTTTCTATAAAAACCATTCCTTTAAAACTTTGCTTTAAAAACATCAGTTTTATATTAGACAAAATATTAAATTATACAGGCACAATTAGTTAAGAGGGCTATAAGAACTTACATTATAACCCTTCATTTTCCAGTGACTTGCAATACAGTCATAAGATTCTGTGTCTACTGACAACCATAGGAAAATTCATCCATAGAAATAAACTTTTATTTAAAAAATAAAATAAATTAAACCAAAACAAATAAATCTGTCAGACCATATTTGACTTGTAAAGGAACTTTCCAGCTGACACATGTACATCTTCTATTTAACTTGGGAAATATGCATATACATTAAAAATATCCCAAAAATATTCTTTGAACATGTGGTTTATGATGACAGCTTTTACATTTCCTTCACATACTGTATATTAAAATAAACCATTTCCAAGTCCACCTTTATCTCAGTCCAAATCAGTGATCCTTGACACTTCAGAAAAAGAATTAAGAATAGTTTTGTTTTCTGAGGGGAAAATGCACATACGCTATGTTCACTGGCAGAAACAGCAGTCTGAGTTTTTCCATGTTTTTTGCATGTTCTGAAAAACATACTGTACCACTACAGAATATACAAAGACCTCTAAAGTAAAATAGATTATATAATATACCAAATGGAAGATCTAAAAACCAAAGTCCTGATTGTGATGATGCTTAATTACGTGCTTAACTTACTACAAATCAGCAATTAATCTTGGGTTTTAGAGCAAAGAGACACCCGCAAGACTGGGGGTTNTTAAATAAGCTATTATAACAACTATTAAAAAAAAGAAAAAAACTAAACCAAAATACCATGGGGATTTTTTTGCCATAAAACCATACTGGTTGGAGCATCAGTGGCCAAGCATGAATCTCTATGGAACATAATATTAATTCACCTAAATATTTTAAAAAAATATTTGAACTCTAATACATTTACGTGGATGATACTTTAGGTTTATTTAAATATTTGTTTGCATTATTACTTTTCCATTCCCCCCACTAAGGAATGTGAAATTCACCCATAAACTTTATCAATAAGCTACTAAAAAACAAACAAAAAAACCCCAAATCTAAGCCTATATATCTTTTGGAATTTGAAATTTCACTTTAGCCACCACCATTTGAACAGTTCCCTAAAGAGACATATTTCCTTACCAACATGGTCCATTATTGCTTGATGAGAGCCCACAGTGACTTTTTGTTCAAAACAACTGCTTTGGACATGGTTTCAGGAAAAAAGTCAATACAAAAACGTGTAAAATTACATTTCATTTCAAGAAAGCACTGAATTGATCTGAATTGTATCATACTGTATTAATTTCAATGCCATTCCACAGGCAAGTATATATTACGTGTTGAAGAAGGTGCGCATATACACAAACACAAAATACATACACGGAATTCAGCCCAAATTGATGTATCTTCATTTAATTTCTAGCATAACAACCAAGTCATTTTTTGCACTTTAGAATTATGTGAAGAAATTAAATTAGGCACAGTTAATTAACACAGCTTCTAAATTACCTTATTATAGTGCACTGTCACGCACTGATAATACCATAAAACCAATATGATACTATTCAAGGTCATTTTGCTGATGTACAGGTGAAGTCTAGTAAACAGGATTCTAAGTGCTTTTAACTCAAATCTACAACTTCTGCAGCTTTACACAGTAGAACAGTGCAATACATTATGTCCCCACATTCCAGGAACAAGAGCCGAGTTTACAGTTGTGTTTGTTTCACATTAGACTGGCTTTGCACTTTCTGGAGCTCTAGCACTTCAACTGCGTTGTCCACGACCTCCTTTTTTCCCCCTTTCCTTTTTCCAGGTGCTGGCTATGAAAAAAGAAAAAAAAAAAGTTCTTTTGGTAGCTAGCTCTCACCTGGCAGAACAAGACAGTTTCGAAGTAATGGTCCAGCAGTTGTTCTTCGAGAGGGTCGGTTCACAGTGCTAGGATGACCCTTATCTCCACTTACTCCCCAGTTCCTGACTTTGGAGGAAGCTCGCTCTGGTTTCTTGGGAAAAGATTCTGATGTGACTTTCTGCCTCTTTTCAGGAATCCCTGTTACAACTGTTGAGCTCAGAAAGGCCCTTTTTGGTTTACTCCTCACCTTTAATTTTTTAGCATCAGGCTTTTCTTTCTTAGGGTGCTTTCCCACTGTAGTCTTCCTTGTCTGGCACCTATGGATGGAGAAAGCAGATTTCTGGGCACGAGGATGAAGTTGTCTTCTCAACCCCTCTTTTTGCTGTTTTTTAGTTCGGGAAGTCTGTTTGCCTGCGGCTACTCTGTTTCCTCTCCTCCCAACAGTACGTGTGACAGACTTAGATCCTGAAGCCTTTCTGGAAAAAACTGGTTCTTTATTAGTGCCTTCTTTTCTCTTCCATATTGCCTTTGGATTCTCCCTCTCTAACCACTCACTCCTGATGGAGGTCAGAGGAGTTTTGGTAATTCTATTAAACGGAATTAATCTACAATCTCCTTCTACCACAGAGTTCAAAGGTGAAATGATCAAGTGTTTAAAAGAGTTCTCAGAGTGACTAGACACAAGACAATCTGTTCTTTCTGTGGAAACAGAAGATCCATCTGCCTTTTGACTTGAGGCTGCATCATTCCCTTTATCTGGATCTGTCAGGAAAGATGCTGAAGATGAACTATAGTAGTCTGACCAATTGAGTGACTTTGATGGTGTGGTTTCTCTCTGTGCATCCGCTAGTTTTTTCATGTTTGCATCAAAGCTGAGGCTTCTGAAAAGCTGTCGAACGTGGGAGGGCTTTTTGGCCTTTTCTCCAACTGTATTCTTGGGAGGTGTTTTCAGAATTCGATTTGTCATTGGGTCATAATACTTGAAAGAACACTGTTTGTATTTATACCTTACAGAGTCCTTGCTATCTGCGGAGTTTCGGTTTTTCCTCATTTTGGAAGTATCTACAGGTTTACCTTTACACTGTTTTACCTCTGGGCATGAGAGTACATACACCACTGTCTTGGGCTGTACAGGACTCATAATCTTGCTGTAGGACTCTGGAAGTTTAAGGGCACATAGTCTAGTTTTCATGTTTGGAGTTTTTTCATTCTCCAACCACGTGACGCTTGCTTTCTGATCAGCTGGATCAGATTCTCTTCTAGACATTTTCCTTTTTGCTACGGGGTAGTTCAATAGACTTGTTTGGGTGCCGTGGCTGACTTTAACCACCTGGCATCTTGAAGCCAGGCGCCATGTCCTTTTCCTAGGCATTTTAAGTATTTGTGGTTTGCATAGTGTATCTGAGGCTAAAGATGGGTTATCAAAATCAGAGCCACCACTTAAAGCATCATTAAATTCTGGCAATGCTTTAACTGATGCACTTTCTGTTCTGTTACCCTCAATAACATTGATCCTTTTTTCATCCTTCTGCTTTTTTTTCTTCATTCTCTTCCCTGTACAGTTGGCTGACGATTCACTGTCAAAGTAGCAGCGAAAACGACCCTCCTTGAAATCGCGCACAAGTTCTTCAATTTTTATATCATCTTCATACATTATTTGAGACCAAGTCTTTCCCACAAAAGAAGGAGGCACATGAGGCAGAGCTGGAAGAACTGGTTCTTCAGTATGAACTATGACATCCTGTTTCACTGCTTCTGTCTTCTCTACTGACTCAGTTTTTAAGACAGAGCAGAGCTGTGTTCCGTAGTCTTTATCTTGCAAACTTACTTGGACCTCTTTTAGGAATTCTATATCTTTTATAGCTGCCTTAGGTAAGTCCGTTCCTGCCTGTATTGGTGCATCACAGTCAAAACTCATTTCAGAGCCCTCTAAATTAGTATGGTCCAGAAGTGATGAAAAAGTTAAACAGGGATTATTCTCTTCTGTGATATAAATTTCTTCAGATGCAGTTTCATGGCAGTATTTCAAAATTACATCTTCAATAGTTTCATCCACTGAACTTCCATCATCTCTGTTTGTCTTCACGTTTTTGCATCTTGCTAATTGTGGGGATGTCCCAAGATCTAAGGAGCTGCTGATACCCACAGTATCCCTGAGATGGAGATCAGACACCAAAGTTTCATCCTGAGTTCGTAAACTATCTCGCTTTGAGAGAGATTGACCTGAGGTAATAAATAAAGAATTGCTGTGGCTGCATGTAGGATTCTGATGAGAAACTGAAGGGCGTTTTGGGTGAGCCAGTGCTGGAGCAGGATTCAAGCATGGGTTCAATAACACATCACTACTGGAGGCCTTCGTTGCCCTTTCATCACACCCACTACGGAGAAACAGATTTGATGCTGCCAAATCCCTAACATTTTTTCCTGTTTTAGAATTAACAGAAGAACTGTGGATTATAGGACTGATGGAAAATTGCTGAGGTACAGGGCTCACAGCTGTAAACTGACCTTCATGGCTATGATTTGCATTTTTCAGAGTAACCCATTTCTTATCGCTACAGATGCCAATAGACTGCTGGGATATTCCTGGAACATGCTCCTGGCCTCTTTCTCGTTTTTGAAAAACTGCTTGTGTTACAAAAGTTTTCTTTGTGCCCTCATGAGACAGGCATGGAGCAGAAGAGTGTATTTCACCAATGGACTCCTTGTCTTTGCTGGAAATCTCCTGTGTGTCACTGTTTCTCTTTTTCTGCATCTCTGTTGGGGACAGGCAAGAAATCCTAGGAGCCTCCAGAGTGATGGGGAGTGGCATGTCATCGTATGTTGGTCTAAAAGGGAGGGAGGGAAAAAAAAAAAATCAGCCTATATAAATACTGTAAATATACTTAAGATTTTTCAAACAATAGCAGTGTATGGAGGGTTTAAGAGTAATTACCTAGAGTGCATCACTTCTAACAAACAAACTCAAATTACCAGCTCTGCTACATTAGCAGAGATCGTGAATTTTAAAAAAATATGGAGAGGGAAGGGGGAATGTTCCACAAAGCTCATTTGACATTAGTCTGTTACCCTCTTCATGACGCCATCAATTAAGAATGGCCAAAAATAGATTACAATAATTTTATAAATACAGCAAAGGAAGAAAAGGTAAAGGTATTTCCTTTGGTTGAAGTTGTAGACTATAAAGAGGTTACTTCACTGGTCATCCTATCATTAACTAAAATTGAGAAATTGAAAAAATTCTTTTGTAGAGAAATGGAACATAGTAATACAACACAGTATAAAACCGCTATTGAGTATAAATGCCCTTTTCCCTACAAAACATGGCTGCCTGATAGGAACCCTGCACATGTTGCCAAGGAATTCCATGTTTACTGTTTCTCTCAGGCATACCACAGCTTCTGACTCACTTCTATAAGAAGCCAAGTTATGATTGTTCAGCCCCACTCTGACAACAGATGTTTACATATTCTGTAACTGGCAGTTCTGTCTTTAGGACTGCCTCGAATGCAAGGGTTTGCATCTTGTAGAATTAACACAACTGACAGATAACGACTATTTCTCTTATGCAGTACAGGAACCCACAGGGCTTCGTTATGTAGCAGCTGGGCAAATCCAATTAAAATAATTTTAAAAATACGTAAACATAACCAAAGAAAAGAATATTATGTTTCATTTGAAAGTTATAACGAGACTTTGTGAGACACAAATGGATGCTTATTTTAATAAATGGCAGACATCAGCTAACAGAAATATCATGAATAAATTTCATTGCACAGGAATTTCCTTAGTTATATAACTCAGAGTACATACAGCTCAGGGTTATAGGACTGATTGAGCAAGAGAAACTTCATATAATGAAACAGTAAAAAGAGGATTATTTCTATTACTATATAAATGCAAAGTAATCAAATACATTAGATGATCAAACAATGCCTGCCAACTGAACTGCTGTGCCCTACTGCTGCATGAATTCTTGGCCACCTAAGTTCTGAAACAGGACCTAAGGGGAAGGCCAAAGGCAGTAAAAATAATTCTTTAACTTTCTCACTTAAAAGTTCTTCCATCTTTGTGTGAAACACCTGGCATCTGGACACTCCTGAAAGACTCAATATAGGACTAAATGGATTTTGATATAAATAAAATATAACAAATGTATAGGTTTATAGCTCAGTTAACAACCTACATCCACTTTTCAAAAATAACTTATAAGCAAATGTCTCTGGGGCAGAGGAAACAGAACTACAGTTTTATACAGTTAGGTACTTCTGATAGTTTTGCTACAAATTATCCCCAAAGGCAGAGGGAAGATTTACTCTCTTAAATGCTCAGTATTATTTCTTTGTGTAAAAAACTTACACACCAAGAGTTTGGAGGAAGGAATGATTTGGAAGTTTGTGTGTATCTGGTTTTGGTTTGGTTTGTTTTTATTACTAGGGAAGGGACAGAACAACAACATCCTTTGAAATTCAGTATAAGGCAAAGCTCTGATGAATTTTTCCACATAACTACTAGGTATACTGGTTCTGCAAAACAAATCAAGACTCAGAAATATTTCCATAATCTTTAAAATGACACTCTAAAGATCCCTTGTGTGAATTCAGCTAAATAGTAAAAACAGTTATTTAAAGAACTGAGTGTAAACTGTACAATAATCCAAGAGTTTTAATGTGAAAGAAGAGAATCCAATTCTTACCTCAGATATCAGTTAAGACCATGACTTTTTTTTCAGAGCAGGACCACAACATAAATTTATTCCTCGCTTTTCCATCTTTGCTTTTCTTCCTCCAAACTCTGTCTAGATTTGGGATTACTCTTCCCTCTTCTTCCTCCAACTTCATCTAGATTTTGTACATTATTTTTCTCATTCCATTCCTTCTTCCAACAACTTAGAGGAACATGGGTAGCTTGTTTTTCCTAGTTAGTAGGTTTCATTCACCAAAGGAATAACCTTGTATTAGTGACACCTCAAGAGAGGGCTTTTTTCATTTGGATGTTGCCTTAAAGCGAATCTTATATTTTCTCCATGGCAAAAAATTGTGGATGTTCTTAAGAGGTTGGGTTTGAATTTATTTATTGAAGATGGAAGGATTCATTTATTTATCTGTAGTGATGTGTATATGCCCTGAGCTAATTTGGCATAGACATGCATATTAACTTATTTTGTCACATCCCTGATAATATCAATATGACTGCATTCAGACAAAATAACCTTCTATTCTACCTCATTTTTCTAGAATGAGATTTAATTTATTTTCCTTCATCTACAGAGAAAAACCTAACACTTATCACTCTTAAAACATGAACACGATAAATAAAGAGAACACTTTTCAAAATCTGAGCATTAATTAATTGGCCAATTAATGTAATTCAAGTATTAACTGAACACGTGAACTTTCAAAACATACCATAAAATACACTGCTAAACATATATATCAAGCCCAGAATAATAATATTTATAATAAAATATATAAAGCTCAAATTATAAGGATTTGTAAATGCATATGAGATTGTACAGTCTGCCATTACACCTGTTGACCCATATAATCCATCTTTTTTTAGGTCTTCACACTTAAATGCTATCAGTGGTGTTGTCTCAAATCCTTAAGTAGTGAAAAAGTTTAAAAGTGAAGAGACAACACAAAAGCAATACACTTACATGATGTTTATCTAAATACACTTTTTTCTAAATTGTCTTCATTGAAAAAGTTTCACCTCAAATGGGCAAAATTTACTGGTCAGCAGTATAAAAGAAAATCTGTAATACATGCATTTGAACAACATACACTAAAAAAAAAAGCCATCTGTATTATACCTGTTGTCATGGTATCTGTGAGGATGATGCTGTAAAACATCTTGCAGGAAACGCTCCATCAAGCTACTGGTACCTGTGCGATTCCTACAGTATGTGGTAAAATGTCTGTGCTGGGAGCTGAAAACATGCTGGTGAAAGATAAAACAGATGATTACTCTAATACTACTGTAAACACACTGGCCTATTCCAAAAAATTACTTCCCGGGTTAAATCTTTGTTGTGAAAATATTTAAATAAAAAGAAAAGTCTTCAGCCTTTTCTACTTTACAGCCTTGATTAAGAGAGATTTTTAAGCACGCTTAGGGAATCTCAAATAATACTAAAATGTATTGAAACATCTTTCTGAGTTGGAACTTAAATTAACGGTTCTGATAGGTGCTGACAAATCTCTTGTAAGTAGTACAAATGCTCTCACAAATCTCACAGCTGCTCACAGGTCTTTTAACTAGAACAAATACACTAAATGTTTCTATAAATGACTTAAAATATTCCTGAACTTCATATGAGTAAACATTCTATAATTCACTCTAATTAACAAGGATTTTCATAAGTGTAGAAGATTAAATAGGCTTCTACTTTCTAATAAAAAAATCTAAAAGACAGGAGACTGATAGAGCTAAAGAACAGAAAACAGCTGATCAAATGTCTTCAGCCTTGATATCAAACATAATACTATAACCTTAATAATTTACAATACATACAGAACTCAAGACTAAAGACACAGAAATAAATGTAATGGATGCAATGCACAGCAGTGCACCGCTTCAGAAAAGAAGACTGCAGCAGCCATGCCACTTCACCGGCACCTTTTTAACAGGTAATAGACAAGAAGGGTATCTTTTTCTCAGTGCACACATCCTGCAATTCAAATTGCTTATTTTTCACTCAGTATTGGTTATTCAGTGTAGCAGCTGATATTTTAAAAGCTGATAAAGCCTTTTGGTACTCTTTGCTATCTGTTGCTGAATTGTGCAGAAGCCATCTCACCTGTTCCAGATTACTGTAGTGTACGTGGCAACAGCTGCAGTACCCTTGTCTATTTTGCACAGTGGATACTCCAGGCCAAGCATGTTCTTGCCCTCTTGCCTGTGAACTGAAAGAAGCGTGCAATATTACCAAGACATGTTGGGTTATTTAACGCATGTCCTTAACATGGAAATTCTAAATATCTATCTTACCACAGCAATGGAACAAACTTGTAAGATGAATGTTTCTATTTCAGAATTGCAGTGATAAGTAGGACCATGTATTTTAAGGTATTCCCAAGCAAATTTGGACAAACTTTTTCTTAAATGCAGAACAAAGGAAAACAGCTTGAAGGCACAGTGGGCTGAAATCTGAGAAGAACTGCCTCTATAGGAAAAGGTAGAGTCATCTTCTCATTCTTCTATTTTTTAGTATTTTGGAAAAAAAAATACCAAAGATGCCTGACACTCACACATTAGTTTTGGGCACTACAGTGTACCTTCCCCATAATTTTTAATAGTGTTTGGTATCAGATACAGAGGACCTCCATCACACACTTATTGTGCCTCACTGTCATCTTTTATACAAGACAACAGATAAGGCTGAAAAGCAGATTCTTCCCAGTTTACCTTGGTAAGCACTAAGCTAGACACCAGTTAGATCATCACCTAACTTACCTGCTACTGCTGTCCTGTCGTAGAGAGCCTTCAGCACCATGTCTTTGGATTCCTACAGAAAAACAAAACCAAAACAACCAAAAAATAAAACAACCAAACACACATACAAAACAAAACACAAAAAGCAACAGAATATCAAAGAAATTGAGACAGTTTACCTGCAACTAGCTACTTCTCTTGCATTGCATTTGTCAAAATTACTATTCTAAAGGAAGGCAAAAAGTTAAGAAAGTTCAAGAATCTTTTTGTTCTCAAAGTCCATCCAAGAGCTTCACTCTTTTGTGGCTGAGTGTGAATTTTTCTACTGATTTGTCTGGGTTCAAGACTAGGCGATCTACATTGGTATTCCTACATCCGTGATCACTGAGATAAAATGTAACATGTCTTAAACAGCTTATAACAGGACAAGACAATTACAGCTACATGGAAACTCTTTGGATGATTCAGGAGTCAGTCCTTCCATCCAAGTTCCGTAATGGAATTCAGGAAATCAAATTATGCAATATAAGGTGATCTAATGCTTATACTGATAATTATTTTTTTTAAGAGTAATTACGTCAAAAACATCTACTTTGAACTTCTTACTCTGTGCTGAAGAAGCAGAAGCTTCATCAGATCGTCTGATTCTGTCAAACATCTGTAAGCAAAAAACAAAAAAAACCCCTAAATTATAATAATAATTAATATTACATCTAACAATGTTACCATTGCTAGCTTTTGCAAGGTTAGCTTTGCTAGAAGGGCCTAACTTCTGATCTAATTAATGAAGTCAAATACTATACTTATGAACACAGCCCAGACTATGATAAGTTATTAAGCAATAACCTTGTCAAATTAATTTAATTACTTAATTGCTTAAGTTGCCTTTACAATTAAGAGATATATGCTAATAAAACCCATACGAGACCTACACCACACAACATACTCATCCAGGCTGGAAAAGCAATCCTTATTGATCGAAAGATCTGCAACTCAAGTTGGAAACTCACAGTTTTTAATTCAAATATGACTGCAGCACCATGTGTTTACATGCTTTAGGGCATCCAAACCCAAAGGGCTTCCGAGTGTCGCACAGTCCCTTCACATTACGGAATGGAAGCACAGAATCTACATACCTTAGACTCACCAGCCTTCTTCATCCACCAAAGCTGACTCCAGACTAGCAAACGATCAATGTTGAACAGGAGGCCATTTGCAGTGCAGGACAGGGGTTTTTTTCATCCCATCTGGCAACAAGGAAGTTAAAGAGCCTTTTAAAACAGAGTTAATAATGCATGTTTTCCATGCCCTAAGGCATGTAAATTTTTCTGTACCACTTTGCAAACATGTCAGTCGATAAGGTGGATAAATCTTTCTGAAGTCTGCAGTACATTCTTCTGTTTAATATGGAAGTTGTTTTGACAGTCTTTACTACATAAATGTTAACCACTCCTTCCGGAATAACTTTGTTCCTTCTTTCTTCCTCACAGCCCCCATGTCTTAAACATTATTGTCATTTTGGATGCTAGCACTCATGAAATAAAGTATACTGCTACAATAACAGAAAACAAATTCCTTAATACTAACCAAACTGCAATGAATCTATTTTGTAGATCATTCATGAACCTGCTCAGAAAAACAATGTCTTATTTTGCTTATGTTACATGAGCTAGTTAGATAGCACATAATATCATAGTAGAATGGGTGTTCAAAGCATTTTATAATTTAATTATTATATATTCAATGAAGTATTATCATTAGCATAACAGATAGGAAAACAGGTTACAGTAACTTGCACAATCACTGTCACTAGCATCATCATATCCTGCTTCAAAACTCAGGGCTTAGCGAGTCCAAGATCTGCTCTTCGCTTACCATTTCTGTAATTATGCGATAACAAAGTTTCAAATCAACCACTTTTACTTTTTATCTTTTATAAACTGTCTTAACAAGACTCATTCCTTCCCTTCTCATTTTTTGTTCTCATATATGCAGAAAAGTTGCTCCTATATGAGGCTGCATACCATCAAGCTTGACAGATGTGTGGTTTGTTACTTGTTTTCTTTAAACTTGTTTTGTTCTTTCCCAGACTACAAACTGCTCATTATAAAAAACCTAGGTTGTTATAGCAGTTATGGTCAGAAGGAATATCACAGTAGCTCAACTTTAAACACATCCCCCCCCAAAATCACAAAACAATCCACACAACCAAAACACCAGACTCATTCTCCTCCCCACAGTGTATCAATTTATGTAATAATATTAAAAAAACAACTAAGCAAGAAACCCCAGCTGTTCTAACAAGCCTTCTCATCAGGCAACTGAGAAAAGCCTTCTTGATAGAACAACTTATCTCAGCCGTCCTGTTATGTGTCCTATACACAGCCAGGATCCAAAAGAAAGTAAAGGAAAAACACAGAAGACTATCTTTCATGAATGATGCTTCATGTAAAATAACTTGTTCTATGTTCTTGAGGTTAACTTATCAATTTTTTAAGTCTTACTGTGCACACATAATCTTATGACAAAGCTAAAAGTGTGGCAAGAGCACAGGAACTAGAGGAGACACAGACAGGGCAGTCAGACAATGGTTCCACAGTCAGAAGCAGCTCCACAACCACTCATCTCCATCCACTGCCCCAAAAGACGATTAAAGCACCTGATATACAAATGTCTGATTTCATCTCAGAGATGCCAGGCAGTGGGAACTGCAGTGTGCTGGAGGATAACTAAGACAGTTCGTTACTTCCTTATTTCAAGGACTAATTTCAATGGTGGTGTTCTTCTGAGAGTTCATTCAAGTGCAAGTACAATGCACATTTAAACTGAGTTAGGAGAAAAGTAACTTTAAACAGGACAGAACTATGAAAATAACTATACTGAACTACTCCAGTCTGGATCTCCTTGTCATCTTTTTACAGTTCAAGGAGATTCAATGGACCAGATTTTCTCACCTGAAGGGAGGTTGTGCTAGGTAAAAGCTGTAAATGCCCAGCTATTGCTTAGTAAGTGACAGAAAAACATCAGAGGAAGATCTTTCAGGGATATTCTCCTCTTGTACAAAGCTGCCAATAGAAGAAAACTTCTTCTCCATATATCAGTTTTTTTTAAGAACACTAGCGTACAGGAAAAAGAAGTAAGTCTGAACTCTATACATAGCTTGCTTACCATCAGAAGTCAAGTTCAAACCAGAGATAGTAATGTGAAGGAAATCTGTTATGTAGATGCCTTATTTAATATGACAAACTCTGGACAGTCTAACTGTAATCCTTACTTTTTCAAAACAGAAACTGCAGCTATAAATTCACAAATGATTTTTCAGATGTTCAGGCAAAGACTGCAAAATTCTACATTAGTTGAGATACTTTCCCCTATAAATATAATGAACTGTTTGGTTAAAAAAGTAAATTATATTTGTTCAAAACTTAGCTTAACCATTTCTTCACCGAAAAAAAAAATCATGTAAATTTGAACAAATGTAGAAACAACTGGATAGACACAGAAGTGTTTGATTTGGTAAATTTCTATCCAGGTTACTTTATCAGCTGTTTCCAACATCAGTGTTTTTCATTCTGGTTTTATTGAATTACACTGCATACAGCAGCCAAAGAATGAAATACCTCAGACAATCACATTTAAAAACAAAAACTCACAAAAATGCAACCAAAAAGCATGAAATGTACACATTAAAAAACTCAAACCAAAACAAAAAAACAAAACCAAAACAAGACAAAAAAAAAAAAAAAAAAGGAAGACAAAAGCAGTGGTTATGACAGTATCTGAGTATCAAAGGCATCAGATAAACTCTCCAGACAGCGTCACTCTTGCAGTGCAACTGGTAAAATAAACAGGGTAAAAAGCCAATCAAAACTGCTCCTCGAAAAACGCCTCACGAAAGCCTGAAACGCCCCTTCACCTGCGAGCGACTGTGCTTGGCAGAGGGAGAACCAGGGTAAAACTCTCCCCTAAACAAAGTGACTTGCCGTCCCACAGCACCACCACAAACAGGGAGGCTGTAACTCATTCCAGGAACGGCCTTTGCCCCACGGCCGCACCGCACTGCACCGGCCCGGGGTCCCGGCCCCGCCGCGCCGTACCCGCCTCGCCTCGCCCCGTGACCCGCCCGGCCGCCGCCAGCGGGGCGGAGCCGCAGGGAGCCCGCGGGGCCGGGCGGTGCGGAGGGGCCGGGGCCGTGCCCGGCCGTGCCCCGCCCGCCGGGACCCGCCGAGCGCTGAGGGGACGCTGAGGCGGACGCGCGCGCGCAGCCCAACCGCTCCATGGGCTGCTCCCGGTCCCTCCCCTCCCGGCGCCGTCTCACCTCCATCATTCCCCGCTAGCTCTTCGGTGCCGCGCTGGGGTCAAGGGACGCCATCCTGTGCTTCCTGCTCCGGGTCGGCGAGCCGCGCCCCGCGAAGGGAATGGCGGGAGCTGCGGGTTCCCGCGCAGCCGCTCCCTGCATGGCGGGGGCTCCTCCCGCCCTGGGCGCCCGGCTCCGCCCGTCGGCGCTCCTGGTGCCGTGCCATGTGTTAGCGAGGCTCACACCGAGCCCAGAAAGCCCCAGTTACTTCAGAACACGGCGGGGCGGCGTCTTTTTGTCAGCCCCAGCTGGGGTGATTCTGGTCGGGAAGTAACCTCTTAGCTAAGTTTCACTTCAACAATTGTAATAGTTGTTTCCTCCTTCAAAATGTATTATTCCATGTGCTTGAGAGCAGGCTGTAGGGTTTACCCTTTTATTTAATTTTCAGCCGTTAAAAGTAGCTTGTTTTTCACAGTGTGCCTTGTTTAGGTAGGCTTTACCAGAAAGTTACAGTCTGACTTCATCAGAGTTAATTATGCTAGATCAGCTTTTCTTATAAGTGGGCTTGAGAATGCGATGTTAGCTCGAGTTCTCTTATTTTCAGCTGTAGGTTTTTGAACGTTTATCTAATCTC
The DNA here is from genome assembly GCF_001604755.1 of Lepidothrix coronata. Classification (NCBI taxonomy): domain Eukaryota; kingdom Metazoa; phylum Chordata; class Aves; order Passeriformes; family Pipridae; genus Lepidothrix; species Lepidothrix coronata. Next base: position 4,178,325 of record NW_016690187.1, read on the forward strand.
CCGTGGGAAACCAGCTATTGCATATTTCTCTCGTTATGCTGAAGCAGCAGGAATTTTTAAGCAATCTGGGCAGACACAAAGTCAACACAACACCCTTATGTGTGAAGACAGGTGCAGATACAGGCTTGGATTGTGCAATGGGGGGAAAACAATCTTGAATGCGCCTTAATATCGAAAATTTAGAGAGGCTCTTCTGTGGTTATGAAACCATAGCTTAGAAATGTCCACCCACGCTCAATTGAACACAAATCTCAAATGACAGATGAGCAGGAGAAGGCTTCTCTTTAGGAGGGCTGAATTTAGTTGCTGTTGAATTCTTTTAATATGTGCAGAGGTATGAATATATCTTTATTGCTCAAAAATTATTATAGGACTAAAGTTGCCTGATGATATGTTGTTGCCTATTATAATACACAACTTGGAAAAACAGCAGCTTTCTGTGGAGAACATTTACATGCATGAAGGCTCAGGCACGTGCCCAAATTATTGCATGTCAGCACAGCTGCATTGTTTAAACATGTGGCAAACATATATAGACATGTTATCTGAGGTTAAAATAGTTTAATTTTATGGTGGTTTACAGTAGGCTTAGTGAGTTACTGTGGCTCGGCTAACCCTTCATAACTTGTTGAAACAAAGTAAGCTTGGTTACATAGCTGAGGCACTGACGTTTCTTTTCCAGAATGACTGATGTAGAACATAAGTCCTTCTTAGCAAAGACAAAGCACTATACAGTCTGTCTTATAATGCCATATAACTTCTCCTCAGAATGTTCCTGAATATTTTGCATTCTATTACATAGAATAATGTAATATTCTATGTCTTGGACTGCCACTCAAAGTTAGCAGATCTTAGGCTTGTGTTGCCAAGTATTTCTTGGCTTTCAGCTCTTTCTGTATTTATGAACTTGAGGTTGCACTGTGATTCAAACTCAGTTAAGATATTGAGAGATACTCCTTTACCTCAGTCTCCTCTTCCCCCCTAGGAAACTACTCCTCACATACGTGCATGAACACTGAGTAGGGCTGACAAACTTCCTTTCCCCTTTAAAAATTATTCTCTCTCCTGGTCTGACTTTTCTCACACTATTTTCTCTTTGGTGGTATCTTTAGTTATCTATTGAGTTTCTATAAACTGCCCCATATACCTTTCACTGCTTTGCTTTCTACTTCCACTTTGATTTGTTATGTTTTTCACTTCCATTAGCCAAATATAAGTCAAAGGTGTACCTGTTAAAACATTAAGACAAATTGACAAATGCAGACAACAGCTATTTTCCTCAAGAGTCTCAAATTTCTTCCAGCATCTGAGTTCAGATTGGAAAGGGAGAATGTGATGAAAGAAAATCAAGGTTGGTAAAACTGGCTGGCAGGAAACTCTTGGCTAGATTTTTAGTTTGTTGCATATGTACTTTTTACATTGTGATGTTATAAGCCTAATTTATCCTTATATTGTTGTTTTGGTAAAGTTCTTCAGAGGGTTTGAGCTAAGTGTTGACTGACAGCAGTTGAGGTCTGGGGTTTGACCCATGCAGAGATTACTTTTGCCAAATGTTCACAAAAATGGGTTTTTAATTCTAGCCTGGATTCTAACAAGCACTGCAACTTTCAAGGCAGTCTGAGTACCTGTGTAGATTTTAGAGAACTTCACATTCTGAGTAACCTTGTGGAAGAAGGATCTTTTCAAATTTATAGTAGAATGAATGTTCCATAATGCCTGGCACTATATTAAAACCTTTAATTACTGTGAAGTAATTGTTGTCCTTCTCTGAAAAATTTGATGCTGGCCGCTGCCTGATATCAGATACCAGACTAATAGAGCAATTATCTGATCCTCTATGGTATTTCAATTTTCCTCTTTAGTATAAATTCTGTGATTATTAAATAAAGGTTTTCAAAGTAAAGGAAAATAATTCCTCACCTGTGAAAAAAGGCAAGGATAACCTCTTCTCAAAAGAAAGCTTCTTGTTTTCTTTTCTCTGCTTTACTCAAACTGTTTGCTGGGTTTGGCAGACTGCTATTACACGTTGATTTTTCTCTATTAAAAGCACTTTTCTCATTTTTAAATGAAAACCGTGTTTTTTAAAAATAATACTGGTCTTTTATTTACTTTGGTATGGCACTGGAATTAAATGCAAACCAAAAAGACAAACAATTCTTAAAATTCTTTTTTTTTTTAAAGACAGTCCTATCTTACAAGAAGACAATCTTATTATGGGCATTCTGCTCATATTGTCATTATTTAAACTGAACTTTTGTTTTGTACTCACAGTTTTTTTAATTTTATTATAAGAGCTTTACCTGAGTTAATAATAAAAACATCCTCAATATGCGGGATATTAGCTTAACCCCCAAACTTAAAGGATAATCTAAAAGTTGTTCTTTCTATTTTTCATTCTCTTGCCAGAACTACCTTTTAAGATTAAAAATTGACAACTTAAATTTTCATTTTAATTGCTTAATCATTTAATCAACCAAAAAGTTGTGTTATAATTGAAAGAAAGAAGTTTCAAATATCTTTTAGAACTGAGAGGGTTTTAAAAAGCACTTTTGAAATATGTGGACCAAGAATTGTCTCCAAAGAATATTATTTTACTTTCTTATAATTGGATCTTAAATTTTTAAAAGGTTACTGGAAGCACTTCACAGTGTGACGCTTTTTGCAATATCTTATTAGAAGCAAATCTTCACCTTGTCTATTTTTTACTCTTCTTCGGAGGCCATGCTGCTGTTTTCACAGGCTTATGTTGTCAGAATTTGTGGGATTTACACATTTCTTTTTCACTAAAATTCCTCTCTATATTATATTTCTGTATACATGTACTTTGGAGAATACAGAGATTTTTATTATAATAGTGCTGGGCAAAATTCTGGGATACGCTGATCCCAGAGTGGTTTATTATTCAGGGTGTTTTATTAATTGCTGTTAGAGCTGCTGTTGCTGTTCATTTGCTGGCAGGTCATCCAGAAGGAACAGCTGATGAGACAACTCTAAGTGTGTCACTTTGAACAGTGTGTCTGCAAAATTTATCCAAATCCAGTCTTTTCAGAAAGTTTCTGCATTATGAGCTACTAATGATCTTACATTAGATTTCAAATTCATACCTTGGCATTACTGCAATTGTTTTGAATCTCTCCATTACCTTAAATCAACATGTTTTTAGGACTTTCTGTTCCAAAAGAAAATGTAAAGAAATTAAATCAGCAGCTGAGAAGTTTGAATGCTGAAAGAACATTCTGCTCTTAGAGAACGTCTTTCATCATAAAAGGCTGAATAGTTTACTGTTACATTCACAGTAATTTCTGTTTTCAGTTAATGATTGTTCAGTCACTTCATCTCTCTGAAATAACTCTCCCTATTTTTTTAGGGAAATGACACAAAGAAAGGTCAGAAAGTGGGTTTGCAGTAGCCTATACGTCACTGCTCATGAATTGCAGGATATTCTTTGACCTTCGTGTTGTGCATGGAGTTTTTTATAGCTTCAAAAATAACAATTCCTTAGAATTTCTCTATTCTATTTTGCTATTGTTTCATACTTCTTTTCAAAAATAACACTGATTTTAAATTTGTCTGGTTGATGTAGTCAGTTTGGCCTCTGAGAATTGCAAAGTTTTCATGTAGAATTGTTCATTACCAAATTACTTGGAAATATACAATAATTTCTGATATGTACGTACTGGAAGATACAGTGGAGAGTTGTAAAATTACTCCATTTTCCCATGCCGAAGGGAACTCTGCAACCTGAGAGCCTTCAACTCTGAAGGGAACAGAAAGACCAAGAGGTTCTTGTGTTAACCACAGTCAGATGCCATGACTGAAATACACTTACACTCAGAACAGAATTAGTTTCATCTGCATGGCACAGTGTTTTCATTAGCGTGTTTTAAACCATCCTTCGTTTCATTATTATAGATAAGGTACAAAAGGAATGTGGGTTTTTTAATCAGATGCTAATGTGAGAGTCTTGAAGTATTTTAAATAGGTATGATAGATGACTAATACTCCCTTCTAGCCTACCTCATATTCTTTTATAGTAGGAACTCCAAAGCATTTTTGCAAAGGTAAGTATGAATTTCCATTAGTAAAGCAGAGAATAAGGTCTTTCTGATACAAAGAGATAATTTTCTCAAAGCTTCTTGGAGGGTTATTAATTCTGTTTTTCAAGAATTTTCACACTCCCAGGAGTTCTGAACCTGCTTTGACCCCTCAGAATATTCTGAATTAAATGTTCATATCCATCCATTTAAATGAAACTTTTTTGATTTTAAATAGACAGAAATCAATTTAAGATGATCATGAATGTATAATACTGCTGCAGCTTCCTTGTCTGTAGTGTAATTTATAGGAGTTAGGGAGTTCCATCTATATATACTATTATGTTGAGTCACTGCGTGTTCTGCAGGCAGTTTAAGGTGGGGTCAAAATGTATTCCCAAGGCAGTTAAGTGTTATTTTCCTCTGCACTGGCTGTTCTAAATCATGTTAAATTTTTTTAATGTTCCCACACTAAACCGTGTAAGGTATTTTCTTACATCTGAGAGCAAGCAGACTCTCTACTTTGCTTTACTCTGGGAATAATTTAAAGACAGATTTCTTTATCCTATTCAGGAAAAAAGAAGAAAGTTAAACAAGAGTTCTGTGGTTTTCTTCCCAGGGACAAAACTTAATTTTAGGCTAGGAATGCTGATAAGCAAAAACATCAGCCTTTGAAAGAACATCTTTCTCTCATAGTTTGAAAATGTAGAGTTTTTCATGGAAAAATTTGAAAAGAGAGAAAAAGAACTTTTTGTGTTTCTTCAGCATTTCACACACTATTACTTTCAGTCAGAGTTTAGCCTCTTTTTTTCTCGTCCATCAGCAAACCAGAAGCCTAGTCCATGTTGTGAGATTGTCTGTGTTTCTAATACTGAAGTAATCCAAGTTCAACTTCTCATTTGCACCCAAGTTACATACAATTAGTGTAATTCCCCTTTGCCTAGTTTTTCTTCCTGCAATGAAGAAGTAGCTGTTCCCTTCTACACGAGCTCCCCTCTCTTGTCTTGAAAGAAGGGACCCTTAAGTATCCTTTACATAAAATGCTAGTTCTAGTCTCTACATTCATGTAAATTCCATATTGAAGTTCCTGCCAACTGCTGAATTTGGGTCACATAGTCTTCTCCAAAAAAATAAATTGCAAAGTAAGAAGGATTTAAAATTAACCTCTGTGTGTCTTGATGGAGCTTAAGGATTAGAACTAGAATGGACAAATAAATATTGGAGGAATTAGCTGTTTCTTTGCTTAGGCTGGTTTCCTATGCCTCGTCCTCTGAGCCCACTGCCCATTTATTAGAGATGGTGCTAGTTTTGCTTTCATTGAAGGCAATGGAGGAGATAAGATTGACTTGTACGCTGAGCCCTTAACTAGCAAAGTGGTTTTCAGAGCTTCTAATAATTTGCTTTGCACCTCTCACAAGCAGCAGGTTTTATTGGGATTTATCATCTTCTGTCTCGTTAGAGGCTGAGGGCTGGGTAGGGTTTAGAAGCAAAACTGTGTTCTCTCTTTTCCATGTCCATAAATCCTAAGGAATGTCAATGGCTGGTCAGTATGGTAAAGAGTAATCAGCAGGCTCCACGAATCCACATGTGCACAGGTGTTTCTCTTATTTAAGATTTTGAGTAGTAATGCTGCAAAGCAACAACCTCGCTTGATCACATGTGAGTCCTGTATAGGCACCCTGCCTATTAATGTATATATTTCAGGGACCCGTCCCAGATTTTGTACCAACCCTCAGTTTTGCTCTGCATTTTTTGCAGAACTCCTCTTCAGTTTCCTGGTTCGCATTTTGTTAGTGTTTAAGACCAGTTGTGTCTCAGTGAGCACAGTAGCCAAGAGCAATAGTCTAATTGCAGAATAGTGATTGTCTCCTTCATGCAGATCTGCTTGTTTTATGCATTGTTATTAATCTTAACAGTCTTCAAGAACTTAGCTGTGAGTTGTTATTAGATGAATGCAGAATGAGAGACTTAAACACCTCTTGGGTCACAGAGCTGTGTCCATTGTATATAGGACCAAAATGTAATCCTATTTGTACTGTGGATTTGGGTCTTTAATCCAAACACCTATTACATAAAAGATGGATAACTGAATCTCTAGACTTTACACTTTAAATGGAAAATAACTCTGTTGGTTGTAAGAATAGGTGTAAGCAATTGTGCTGGTGACTTGGATCCTGAGTGGGTGGAGGCAGCTAAAATCCTGAAGAGGTGTGGCTCAGGTTTATCTCTGTGCTTTGGGTTTCTTTGAACATAGACTGTGGAGGCTTTGGGCAGATTTTGAGACACCTAACTCAATGCAAAATGCATGATATTAAATTCTGGCTTCACTCCTCAGACCTATCTAGGTAGCTCTGTAGTTCCTGGCAATTTTTGTGAGCTGAAAAAGTGCAAGTTGGTTAATCCCTATATCAGTACTAAAAACATGAAAATACTTTGTGAAATGTGTAGTGAAACAGCTATAATTTGCATAGCCTTATTTTTGTTTCTCTAATCTCTGTAGATCTCTCTGAAATTATTTTTCCAAACGCTGGCATTCCTTCATATGGGAGGAGACAGTACTTCAGCTAAAATGGAAAAATACTGCTGTTGGCTGTTTAGCTATTCAATGACTATAATCTTAATGACATATCAGAAGTTTCATTGTCAAGATACCCTCTGAAAATTCCAGTGATTTCAAGTGTTATCTAAATGGCAGGTATAATCTCTTATTTTATTGTCATATGAATATAGCATTTAAATAGCTGTGGTCTGAAAGTTATGTAGAAAATAATTTCTACTTATTAGTGGAAAATCAGAGAAAATGCAAGTATAAAAGGAAAATCGTGGGGGGAAGCCTATTTCTAATAGCATTTTTTCAGAGTATCATTCTTTATAAATATATATATATAATATATATATGTATATAATGCACTAAATTATTGTCTAATATTAATTATTTCACATAATGCAATGCCCTGCTGACTGTATTTTTGCAGGAGTTACATGAAGTGCTGCTGCTTGAACTGGTATGTATATACATACATAAATAGACATACATCAATTCATCTATATGCTTGTGTTTTGACCTGACTAAAGTTATAGATGAAGGATTTTGCCTTCTGAAAAATTGCTGAATTTCTTTGGAGAATTATACATGAAATGTTTCAGATCTTTAATATCAGCATAGAAAGAGGATGTGGACCTGCCTAGATGAGCCAAACCTCCCTTCCTCGCGTGGTTTGTTTGAATGTGTTGCTGGAGAACTTTGTCATAGTTGCTGACTGTGGTATATAGTGGGCAGTTAAGCCATAAGTAAACATTACAGCTTTACCAAAAGGATAGGCATGAATAGCCATTAGTTTCACAGGAAGGGAGGAAATTACCCTTTTCCTGATTGTCAGGTAGTTAAACTCGGTCTTTCCAGAGTGGATTTTAATCGATGAGGTATTCAAACAGTGAGGACAAAGGAACAGTGAAGAACTGCTTTTCTAAAAAAAGGACCGAATTGTAAACAACAGTAAGTAGTTGCTTTCTTGTGTTGTCCAGCTAAAATTAACCTTAAGAAAACAAAATATGTTTGACCTAATTTGCAAATTTATGGTTGGTGCGACTTAATTGAATTAGTGAACATTGAATTTAGCTTGGGGTGTTCAGTTTAGTCTTGGGTGTTCCTTAGTGCTGAGATTAGCTGCACGTACAGATAGGCAACTTGATAAGGTCCCAGCAGTGGGAAAAATTATCAGAATTATCAGGCAATTGTTGGCAATTCAGGTAAATTACAGCTACTTTTGGTTTTTTTATTACTTTTTACTTTGTGTTTTGGTTAATACTGGTAAAGTGTTTCTGAAGGTTTTTCCCCTGTATATTTTTTTTTCCATACATCCTCTGCCTTTGTTTTGTTTTATAGGTTAAAAAGCCCCCAAAGAATCAGAAGTGCTTTTAAAACTAGACTCAGGTTATTCACTGCTGGTCTACCCGATATCTACTATGTGTATGTAAATGTTCTCCTTTTTTCTTTTTTCATCAGGTATAAAGTAGTATTTCTCTGCTTTGCAAGTTCCACGTGCAGTGTGTGTTCATGAATGTATGTCCTTCTTCAGTGCTGCTCTGGCGTATTGCCATACTTAATGTAGACTCAAAATTCCAAGACTCTGATAACTTACCCTGTTGAAAAAGCACAAATGACATGGCAGAATAAAATACAACTTCCAAACAGAAAAAGGAGAAGACGTGAAAGCAAACAAGGTTCATTTTTTTTTAGTTATTTTCTTCCAAGCGTCTAACTTTTACAAAAATATCTGAAAAAATAACACTAAAAAATAAGTTATGTCAATGGTTAATGGGTTGCATTAAAGTTTGTATTAAAAAGCCATGTCATTTGTGCCTCACATTTTCACTTTTTCTGAGCATAGAAGGAACTAAAACAAGGAAAGATTTGGGGTCTAATCTTACATTCTTCAGGGATTTAAGATTCCCACTGTGGTTAGTCAAAACTGTAGGTGACTAAAATGGTGTATTTACTCTAAACAGAAAACAAGCAGAACAAAGTCCTTTCAGATTAAATGTAGTTTTGTCTGTAAAAGTCTGTTCTCTTTTCTTTTTTCCCTCCCAGGTGTGTTACACATGCTGGTTATACTGTGCAAATGGGGTAATTGCTCACCAGAGCAAAAGTCCCTTTCAGTGGAAAAGGAGCAAATGTAGGTAGGATAGAAAAATTATTTTAAATGCAGTAATCTGCTATTCTTGGAAAAAAAATTTCTCATTTCCTATGAAGACTTTCCTCTGTAAAATGTCTTCTGGGCCCTTAGCATTTGGGATTTCATATTTGGTACAGTGGTAAGGAAAGGTGAGGAAAATAGCCATGAGAGGTTTAATCCTCCCTGAGGATAAGCTATCATCACCAGTATATGTTAGAGTAGTCACAAAACTGTTTTAGTTTATGGTGAAGTAAACAGCACCTTAAGGACAGTTCCTCACTACCCCAAACTGCTAGAATCCATTGCATTCTCCAGAAGAAGAGAAGAACATTTGGCATATGTGTGAATCCTTTTCTTGCTGGTTTTTTTTTTCTTTTGTGTATCATGTGAGGGTTATCTACCCAGTAATTTCCTCTTTTGTCCTACTAAAATAGTACTGAGCAAACCCTTGAATTAACTGCCTTACAATAACTGGATTTGGCAAAGTACCTAGAGACATACAGACTCATGTGCCATTACAAGGAAAAAAACCTCAGCAGATCTGCTGTTAAGTGGTGCCTATAGTTACCCTATCCCAATATTTACAAAAGAAGAGAACTACTGTTAAAAGAGATTTTATCAGTGAAGGTTAACCAATCAGACACCTAGAGAAAATAGGAAATCTTTAAAATGCAAGAAATAAACAAGTGAGGTCCTTGAATCTTTCCATGTGCTTTCCTCAGTCAACCCCCTCTGTTCATCTCCTGTCACAGGAATCATGTCCCCCTGTCCTTTTCTCATAGTCCAGGGCCTCTCTGCCTCACCATAACATAATCTCCATCCTCCTTTCATAGAATTAGAGGTTTTCACACTCCTGTTCAAGCTATCAGTGTTTAAAGTTATATTGGCAGAACAGGAAGAGTTGTCATGGAGGAAAAACAAAACAGGTTAGTTTTGCTAAAAAGAGGTTTTGGTTAGTGTTAAGAGAATCTGTGATCTCTGAAATCTGGAAAATTTGGCATTGACTAGATTCAATCAGTGCTGAACATGTTACATGTTTTGCATTAGTGATAGAGAAGTAACACTGTTGGATTATTGCTCCCACTAGAAGATTTGATTTTGGTAAGGGCAGACTGACAGATGCTCAGCTGATTTGAAATGGTATGATAAGTGTGATACCATCAGAGTCGAGTGAATCAATGGTAGGCTGAATCCAGTGGAATAATATTCCCATTTTACTGACTGAGAAACTGAACTACATGGAGATCATAAGGCTTGGCCACAAAAATTCGGCAGGCTCTTTACAGAGTTGGGAACCAACCCAGTCTCCTAAAATCCAGTTCAAATTTCTGACCAGTGTTACACTGTCTGACAAAGAGTCACTAATCAGTGTTTTGAGGAGCTCACTTCTACCTTACCCACAGAAGGAGATTAATCTACTAATCCTAAATACAAAAGGAACATATCATGCCATGCAGTTACAAAACGATGCTTTCAGTGTGACTTTTTAGGCATCTTTCAGCTCATTCAACATTATTTTCTATAAACCAGAGTGCTTACAAAGAAATACTGTTCAGCCTCTTCTCTGCATAACAAAAAGCAGCCCACAACTGTAAGGTCTCTTTCCATTCATCAGTCACCACATCTGTTGCTTGCTTGGACACTGACCAAAATGATTCATTCATATGTCTAACATTTATTTTTGGTGAAATACTGGGATTATACAGAATGGCAGTATTTCAAAAATTGGTCTAGAAAACCAAGGGAAGTTGGAAACAACTTCCTCAGCTGAAAACAAACACTACGTTATATCGTTCTGCAGCTTTATTAGAGGGAAGGCAGTAGCCAAGTGAAGCAGCTGGAATCACACTGAAGTCACTCTGAACTCTGCAGATCATTTCATTCTCCCTTCTGCTACAGAGCTCACGTCCCTGATTTACGGTGCCTTTTGTTTCAAAGAACTAAGAAAGGTGGGTCAATCTCTCTTATATTTAAAATCTTTTTCTCCCTCACTTCTAAATAATGTATTTCTACAGCTACAACAAGACTTGCAAGCAAACTCTGTAAGATGGTGTAGCACATACTGGCCAAAACAGCTTCTTGGAAGAAAGTCTGTGATATTCACATATTTCAAAGATTGTTTTGAATCACCCCAGCAGCCAGAAAAGATATGAAAGTATGCGTGAATTTAATTTTTAATGACTTCTGAATATGTTTATACACACTTCAAGGAGTTTTATCGTGTCAGAGAATGGTAAGTGACCTTGATTTAAATCTCTCTCTCCCCCCCATCTCCCTTAGTATGCAGGTTTTTAGGTTTTTTTATTTGGGTAGAGATAGTATGTCTCCCATAGCTATAGAGATTCCCAGTGTTATTAGAAAAAAGTACACCAGTTCTGCTCTGAACTGATTCTAGAAACTGGAAATCATTTCAACTTAACAAAATAATTCTGAAGAATTACAGTCATGCAGAATTAAATAAGGTTTCTACGATCTCAGCTGGAAAGTGTGTATGTTTTCCCTAATCATTGTGGAAGAAGGTAGGACATGGATCTAGTTCATTAAGTGTATTGGCTCGTTTCCTAGAAGTGGCAAGAAGATCTGAAGCCTTGTATACTACCACACAATGAGACAGGGCTATATTCCACCACTTATTCAGACTTAGTGATAACAGTGTCCTTGTCACCTGTCGCCTTTCTAAATGTGATCTTGCAAAGCCAAACAACATCACAGACCTGTTTTTGTAGACTTACACAACATGTATACATTGAATTATGCCTATGTTCATATGTCTATGAATTAAAACACATCAAAACATTTTTTTTCCTAGCTGAATGAAATGGTATTTCTGAATAATTTTGAATATTCATTATCTCACAGCTAAGGAGAAGAAAGTAAGGGTATATCAGGGTACAGGAATTTGTCGGAGCAGCTTTGTAGAAACTGCTTTCAGGATTAACTTGCTTATGATACCTTACCTTCACTAGCATCATATTATCGTCCTGCTTCAGCTGAATTAGGAAATGCAAATATTTTGATAACCCAATTTACTTTTGTTTAATGTCATTGCAGCTTCTGCCCAAATTTAAAATATTATCAATCACTTATGCCAGGCAAACAGGATAGAGGTCCTACCAAGTTTACTTCAATCCTAGGAATCCCTATATGTGCCATGAGTGACACTACAGTCCACTTCTACTGCACTTAAAATCTCTGAGTGTGGTGCAGTGGAAGTTATTTAAGCCTGGAGAATGAATTTATGGTTTGAATTCTCGAATTGCCTTTGTGGAAAGGGATCATATGTCAGGAAAGCTCTGTATAAGGATTCTTAGGCAGAATCTGATCACAGAGTTTTACTGCTCTGGTGGGGGCAGAAGAAAAGTATTGATCAAAATAATAAATTTCTATGTACTATACATTCTTTTAATTTTACGAATTTTTTTCTCTGCTGACAATCTAATGAGCAGCATCTGAAATGCTTAGATTTGTGTTTAGTTCGGATAGATTGATTAAAGAGGAAATTTATATGTTTCCTAATAAAGCCAGTTGCCTTAAAGAATTTTCCTCTCCTTCTGTTTCTTAACAGACACTTGAAGTTTGTGATCTGTTATTAGATGTTAATTTTGTATTAATAACTCTGCTATTCCAAGCACTAAGCGACAGCTAGGTTTGCAGAGGATTGTAATCTATTGAATGGTCTTATTATTTGCTTATTTATTTATTTTGTCTTGTGGAATGTGCCAGCAGTTCAGCTGTCTCACTGTGGTGGCTGATTGTCTGGCTAATTTGCACTCATTATTTCTGATAATAGTTTGACTTGTGTTCATTCAGTCTAAAGCTAGCAGTTTCACAACACTGCAGGGCTCTGTTGTGGCTGGCTTTGCAAAAGAGAGTTCACTGGAAGGAACAGCTTCTGGTGGCTTGTTACCAGAAGAAAGGGATTGCTGTGACTGTGGTGGGCAGTGACCAACACACATTGGTTTTAGAAGGGAAGGTGCCATAATGCAGAGATGAACTCTCCCACACTTGCTAGGCTCCTGAGACTAAAGAGAAGTTTTGTGTCCTCAAAAGAAACATATAGTTCTTCCAGGGGAGCTCAACTAATTCTGTATTCTTTGTGTCTTCATTATGTTCCAGAGCTTGAGAACCTGAAGACAGGAGCCAAAAACCCTGTATCAGCCCCTGGCTGCTTTTTTCCAGAGAAAATTGCTGCTGGCTTATTGCAGCTGTCTTATACCTGGCCCACCATTTTACTGCATTACAGTTCTTTGGATAAAACTGAACAGACTTGCTGCAGATACAATAATTTTTTATTACTGGGCTCAAAGGGAAGCTAATAAACCCATTACTACAAGTCAGGTTTGTTTGCAAGAGTTAACTGCAAAAGCCAGCACACTAAGTCTCTACTTCTTGGCAGGGACATTAGCTAGCAACAGGTTTGGAGCATTTTCCTATTTCTCTTCCCTACCCAGGCTCTCTTGTCCTTTTTTGATACTTCTTGAAGAATGTATTTCAAGAATCACAAGGCACAAGTATGAAGTACCAGTATCTTTTCCCTGTGTCCACAATAGATACTTCCCTCTTCACTCTTTCAGCAAGGTCTGAATTCTGCCTCCAGCTCTACCTTTGAATCTACTATTTGGCTTTGGGCAAGATATTTCTTCTGTTCCTTCTCATGCTCTTCTTGTCTCTGTTTATTTTGTTTATTTATAAACAAAGCAGGAATTGTCTCTCATTATGTTCTTATAGTGCCTAGATCCAATGAGGCTTTGATCTCGAAGGCTGAGGCCTTTGGGTACTTTCCCCGACATAAAAAACATGCTTTTTCAGCAAGTGTGAGCTTGGCATAGAAGTTTTATTCCCTTCTGAAGCCTTTTAGATGATAGAGGGAAAGGAGTGCGTAGTAAGTCCTGTACCATCAATGTAATATCACTTTCTACACTCCCACTCCTTCTTTCTAATGATCCTCTTTAACGAGCTCAGCCCCCCATCATTTTAATTAGGTGTTTTGAAAATATTAAGAATCACTGCCCATTTAAGAAGCCTGAATAATGTTAACTGAGGGGTTGTGCTATATCTAGCAGAGCCAAGTGAGAAGTGATTTGCAAAGCTAATATGGGAAGCCTGTAAAACCAGTATTTCCAAGCTCCTAATTTGACACCTTAATCATAGGTGCCATCTATTCTTATCAGTGCTAGGGAGTGTTGCCAGTGTCATATTAGGGAGATGAATAAATATCCAGTCCTCCTGATATTAACATTATGAATTTTTTAGTTTTGCAGCAATACAGGCAGTGCTTATTTTAGACTTGATCTTAAAGTAAATGAAATAGTTAGCTTTGTATGAGTAGGAATATTAGAATAACACTCATACAGAAGTAGACACCTTTAATCTACTGTACACAGTGATTCTAGTATATTAACGGTGAGGACATAATAAAGTATGTTATCTAAAACATTTCAGTTGATAAGAAATGTACTAGTGATATTTTGGATGTTCTGATTTATCCATGCAAGAGTAGGTGTCAACAGTAATATAATCACAGCAATATTGCATTCATGAAAGAAGAAACTGCTGATGTGTATTAATGAGGAGTAGAATAAACCTAGGAGAATAGACTTCAATTTGGAGGACAGTACATAACCAAGCATACTTTTATAAATGACTGGGAAATTTAATATTTCTGGAATAGAATAGGATATAAGAAGGCATATTAGAGGACTGAGTTGTGGTGCTAATTTTCTCTGGGGTTAGTTCTAAACTCTTCTTGTTAAAAGGACAGTAAGTGTAGCAAATTGTAAGCTATTTTTTATCTCTTATTTGATAGATATTTTGTATCTTGCTGGAGAGAGTTATTTTATTTTTTTCTGTAATGACTTGCTGTTACTCTGCAGTACCTTTAGGATGGCTGTTGTCTAACATATGTTTAATTGTCCTTTTTCAGTCTGCTGAGACAACGGTTGATAATCTGAAAGAAATATCTGCATACTCTTTATTCTCTACTGTCACTTTGATGCTTTCTGTTAGGAGGGAGTTGTGGTAAAATGTGTGTTTGCTGAAGGAGTACGGCCATGTAAAAAACATGCTCAGAGCTGCCTGATCGTGTAATGGCACATAAATGGTAGTCAAAATCATCTTTCATCACAAATATACGAGACGGTTGCAAAATAAAATTTCCAACTAATTTTTGCTTGAAAACCTTTAAAAGCCATAATTAATTAGAAATGCAAGCATTTCTAATTAATTAGTCAATCTAGTCACTGTGAAGCTGAGGCACTTACGTTTTTTTTAATTGGATATCTCTATTACTCTAGGTATGTAGTTATGATGGTGGCTTATAGCCAAAGAAAATACTGCTGGCATTTGTGGAGGAATAGAAAACACATGATGTCTGCCTGGAACAATACTTCATTAGTGTGCATATCTTACATGCTGAGAACACAGCCAGTATGATATGTGGTGTACCTGCTGGGCTCTGAGAGGTGTGCTTAACAGCTCTGAGGTATGTCCTGGGTCTGCAGAGACAGATTAGTATATGTGACCAGCAAACAGTGGAAATCCAGATTCATTTTCTCTTCAGTGCAGAGGGAAAAGGTCAGAACCTGTAAGGGCTGCCCAGGTAAGTGCTGTCTCCCTCCAACACAATGGGCATGATGGCTCGGGGAGAGCCTCCCTTTAGGGAGGTGAAGCCGTGGTTTCTTCACTTCATCATGAGGGAAGGGACAGTATTAAGTTTAAGAAAGGAGGATAGGACTGTGGTTAAACCACTAGGCAGGGACTCCAGGTTTAGCACTCGGTTTGATCAGAGATTTCCTGTAGGTCACTCTCAGCATTCCTGTCTGTAAACCAGACTGATGATGCTTCTCACTTGAACCTAGTTTCGGTAAGGGTTATGAATACTGAGGGGTTGAGACTGGTTATGTAAATACTTCGGCAGTGCTGACACATACAGTATAAGATGATATTTTAAATCTCGAGTGGCACTGTTTACCTAAACGTCTATTTTTACCTACTTGTAAGAACATGAGAATATTTTTTTTCTGCAAAAAAGGGACTACTTTAAGTGTTCACAGGTATCACCAGTCATTTTCTTGACTCTAATCTACTATCTTTGAGGTCAAATGATAGACTTGCAGTGGCTACAGCAACTCCTTACATTCAAAAGGAATATTAAAAAAGATATTTTTACTTTTAGCTGTGTTAACAGAAAGGAATAAGAGCAAGAACAGGCACTAACTATGTAGTTATCAGGTGCCCTCCCCTTCCCTAGTGTGTATCCTGAGGACACCCGGGTTTTATTGTCATCTTTGGGAATAGAAGACCTGGTGCTTGGGATCACATTTGTGTACATGTCTGTGAAAGAGAAAACATACACACAAGCCTTGATTCTGCCTTTGTGTGTAGTACCTTAAAATGCTTGTGGCCTGGTAGCTTTGACTGCAGGGTCAGCTTTAGGCTTAAACTCTAGCATAGCTATGATTTAATTTTGTAGTACAGGTGTATCAGGCACTGCTATAAGAAGGTTTCTACATAGAGGCAGGTGGTTGTCTTGGCTTTGTTCTTTTAGGGAGAAATATGAGTGTGTGACAGTTTGTAATCTCATCAGTATTCCTTGTGCATTTCGTAATCTTTCTTATGTCTTCGTAATATATATTTAAAAATATAAATATAAAATACAAATATAAAAATATAAAATATAAATATATAAAAATACATATGTACCTCTAATGAATTTACTTAGCCTTCTGAGTCTTAAAAGTTTTAGATAAACTACCCCATGAATTTCATGTTTTGTTTTTTGAGCTAGATAAATTCAAAATTTGTCACCTCAGAAGTTCCCAGAAAAATATTTGAGGGCTCTCAAGTGGATTCAATGCCCAGATAAACTTGTTGATGCACAGTATGACAAGGAGGCTTTTTTTTGTGAAACTAGTTGTTCTCCAACATTTGGTGCTTGCAAATGACAGAAGTTGAAGCGACTCAATCAAATAAGCTTTCCTTTAACCATAAATAATACACATGGAATGTGATATGCTCAAAATTATTCATAAAGACATTAAAAGGAGAGTTTGTGTAATATATTCCCTCTATGAACTGAACTGTTGAGACAGCCAACTCTGCAAACTGTGATTTTCCTAGTAAGTCAGAACTCACTACTGTGACCTCTGAAACCAATCTAGCTGGCCAGGGGCTCTGAACACTGTTTATCACACTGAACAAATAAATTTGGGGACTACCACTCAAATATTTGTGTTAACTTTTAACTGACATAGGCAATGAATAAACTCTTTCCTTGGACCTCCGTAAAATTCAAAGATAATGAGGACCAAATGTGAGAGAGAGGCTGTGTTATACCAAACATGTGGTATAAATTGCCAGTGTAATTCAGTTGGGTCCTAACTTGTGTGGTGCCCAGGGAACTTTGAACCCCCACAAAGACTTTGCATAAAGTGAAGTGGGCAAAAATTGCAACTATTTTGTTTGTTTTCTTCTATTTTAGACTGAAAATGCAATGTAATTTAATTCCAAAGCTGTTCCACTGACCTCAGGGCTGAGGTGTGGAGAGGTCAAACGACTTCCCCTGGTCAAACAGGGTGCATGTGGCCTAGCCATGAATAGATTCCAGAGTACTAGTCCCATGTCATAACAGCCATTCTTAGTGTGACAAAAGCTATTCTATTTTAGGCAGATCCAACAATTTGTCCAAGTTGTCATTATGGCTTAACTACATAGGGGCAGAGAAAACAAACTCTAGGTACTTTAAGTAAAAAAACTATGAATATGTCAACTGAGATCCAAGTTTGTAATTCCCTGCTGAAATTCAGAGAAAGACATTTTGTGCAACGCAGTGAAGTCTGTTTTCAGCAGTTCTGTGGCTTTGTGTTTTAGAAATTTGTCCTAATGATTTGTATTTCCTGCTAATTCTGCTTTCTGTCTCAAGATCTAGAAGCACCAAGTGCTAGCCTGTGATATTCCTATGAAGTCATTTACTAATTAACTTCTATTTTACAGAAGGGGACAGGAAATGAAACCTCCTGGTCAACTATTTTCATAATTAAGCAACTGAATCAAGGAGGCTCAGTTTTCAAAGCAGCTTATGACCTCAGCAAACAGGAACAGACTCGTCAAACCACTGCTGCGCATACACGTTACACAGGGTGTTTAGTATTTAAAATAAAATTTAAAAAAGGACAGGATGAAGTCTAAACTTGGTTATATTAATCCATAGGCAATAGAACACTGTTCTGTAACCTGTGGCTGCTCCCAAGTCTTATTGGCAGACCTCTAACCACACTTTCCTGTTTATTGAAAAATATTTTCCATGCACTGGCTCCCCAGACCAGCAGAGACTGAGCCAGTGAACCGCACCAAAACCTCCCTTACCCTTTCTAACAGTTGCCTGAAAGCTAAGAAGAAACTGCTGTCTAAAAGTATTGTTTTCTCTACTGAGCCTCAGTTTGCAGACAGGTTCATGAGAATTTTTTCCAGCTTGGAAATTAGGCCATTTATCAAAGACCATACAGGAAATCAGTATCAGAATGAGGAATACAATTAGATTTCTTCACTTTCAAGACCTAGACTTGAACTGCAAGACACCTCTGACTCTGAAAATTTATTAATTTCAGAGTCATGTATTTGAGATAGTGTGTTTTAAGATCACAAAGAAACATCCCTGCTGAATGATGATTAATAGAAAAAATCTGTGTCCTTATTGGTAAACCAGAATAGCTCCCTGACAATCACCTACTGCTTATCTTTTTCAGAACAGGGCTTAACACTCTGAGTCCTGTTATAGAAGTACTTCATACATGTCAGTGCCAGAGGTAAAAGTTCCTGGACTTTGCAAATGTAATTGGCAATCTTTGCTGAACCCGAGACACAGAGTTTAGTTTCAGCATCTGTGCACTGGGAGCAGTGGTAAACAACGTTCCTCCTGCTTTCTTACTCCCACTGCAAAAGAGTCATTGCATTGGAAGACTAGAGATAAGGAAACATATAAGCTTGGAAAAATAATTGCATCCTGAAGGTGTGCTCTTTCAATGGAGTTTTAAACTACTGGAGGCTTGGTAAATATTTGGCATTTATTTATGTGTGTTTTCTTTCTCCTGCTATACATCATCTTTGAAATACTAAACATAAAATTAACATTGTTGGGCGATAGGCAAATGTTTGTCATTATGGTTTTTTTAGCAACATTACGGAAAAAAAGTCTGTGAGGAAATGTTTGAATTCAAGTATTATTATGTTGTGCTAACTCTTAAAAGCAAAATTTATTAGTGTCTGAAATAGAGCATGTTATTCAGCAAGAGTTTAAAGAGTTGGATTTTTTTTTTTATTGTTTAATTGCAAATGCAATCTGCAGATTTTGCAGATTTGAAGGTATAGTTCTTTATATAGGCAAAACCACTTAAAAATCCAATTATTAACCTGACTGTCCTCTGAAACTGTCCAAATATATTGTTGTTCCAGATGTTCGTGGTACTGTTCCATGTTTATACTATTCTCTCAGCAGCTGTTAGGCTGTTTGAAAAAATTACTCAGATGGGTGGTAGTGGTATTTAATGCAGAATCCACCCTCAAAAGGGTGGATTACATAATGTAGGGGTAATTACATAAATATAGCCCAATAAGTATCATTTTATCAGGACAGCAAACCAACTAACATTCCTTCAGCCTGATGTAAATTAAAAAGAGCAAATGCTATCATAGCCTCTTGACAGGACAGGCTGTATTGACTCTTACTTACTACATCTTTTTTTAATCAAGAGATATAAAATTACACAACCTTTTTTTTTTTCCTCCTTGTCCATCCATCTACAAATGAGAAATCTAATCCTGCTAATGCGTGTGCACATGCGTAGCTTCACTTGTGTGAGTAATCCTTTCAAACTGGGAGAACTACTTTTTTGGAGGAAAGGTATGTGCATGAATGCAAGCTTGCAGATGTTGTTCTGCAGGCAGTGTGCTCAGGAGACCCCTCTCCTGTTGTCCTTAGCATGCTGTAATGAATGGAATTACAGGAATGCAGGGCTGAGTTCCAAAAGCTCGGGCTGAATTTCGGTTTCGGAATGGAGATAGCACTCAGAAGTGTAGCGGTAAGATCATTCATAGTACAGCTAATGGACTGGTTGCATCCGGCTCTCAGGGACAGGTTCTCAGTGCAACTGAATCCAACCAGACAACATAGCTTTAAATGATAACAGAGCTTGGCAGAATAATTGGTTTGACCATTGCAGATACTTTTGTCAGACTGTGGCCACCTGTAGTGTTATGCAGCTTTGTCACATAAATTCTGACTGCCTTTTTTTTTCTTGTTCAACCGCTGTTTGCTATCTGTTTTCTCCTTAATATACTTTTGTTTTCAGAGTTTTTCTTTTGTTTATATTCCACTCTCCTCTCCCCTACTGCCTTCTCTCCCTCCCACATAAGAAAATTCCTATATGAAAAATCATGTTGTACTTGTAAGTTCCAGATGCTTTTGCAAGAGAAAAAACCAGAAAATTCTGAAATTTCTGTTTTGAAATAAAAAGAAAAAAGGAGGCACGCACATTTTCATCCATAGTTTTTACAGTGTCTGTTGTATTCATGGGAAGCTTTGTTTTCTTTCATCTATGCCTGTTTCTCAGCTCACTGGTGGAAGAATAGTATAGTTGTATGTATTATCCCTGAAATATGTTCTGTATATTTCTTTCTGTACATCTTTTGCTGCATTGGGGAAATCTAATATGTTGAATCATCATTCCTTGATACAAAGATACATGGTAGAGATTAATAAACCCATGAACTTTTAATTGCTTGAGAAATCACTGTCATTTTGTCAACTATAATTTGAGGCGGGGGTGGTGGGTGTAATTTTATAAAAAATGCCTTCCTGGTGTTTTAAGTGAACTTTTTTGCCTACATAGATGTCTGATGCTCCTCTGATTTTAGACAGATATAATCTATAAAACTTGCTTCGTGTAGGAACAGAGCAATAAAGTATGAAACTTGACCAGAAAAGAATAGTAAAATCATTCTTTTTCTATCATTCAGTAAAATTTTGCATCTGGTCACCTAGAAATTTACCAGTGATATTGTGCTCAGTGCTGTCACTGAGAAGTCAACATGTGGAAAACAGTTCCTGAAGATTTCAAGTGTTGTTTTGATTTGAACATTCCTTAAAATGCCTGTGACCAGAATTCTTCACGAGCTTTGTGCTAGCAACTGACATAAAATGTGATAGATATGTAAGTCAATGTTTTGGGGGTTTTTTATGAACAAGAACTTAAAAGAATTGCAGTTTACTATTTACAGCACAGTAAAACTTTTCTCCTCTGACCATTTCATTTCTTTTCTTCCCCAGAAAGCAACTCTGCAGCATGACATTTGAAGATTTTGAGAATTATTCTTATTTCTACGACCTGTCTGAGGAAGATGAGTCACCCCAGTCCTCCCCCAGCATTGCCCATATTATTTCCCTTTTCTTTTACAGTGTGGCATTTCTGCTGGGAGTGCCAGGTAATGCCATTGTCATCTGGTTTATGGGCTTTAAATGGGATAAATCTGTTTCTACCCTCTGGTTCCTCAATCTGGCCATTGCAGATTTCATTTTTGTTCTCTTCCTGCCCCTCTATATTACGTATGTGGCAATGGGCTTCCACTGGCCTTTTGGGAAGTGGCTCTGCAAAATGAACTCATTCATTGCACTACTTAATATGTTTGCCAGTGTTTTCTTCCTGACATTCATTAGCCTTGACCGCTACATCCGCCTTGTCCACCCAGTCTTTTCCTACAAGTATCGGACTGTAAGGAACACCCTTGTTCTCAGTGGGGTCATTTGGATGTCAGCTGCAATTATTGGTGGCCCTGCCTTATACTTTAGAGACACAGCTACGGTTCTGAACAATGTCACCATTTGCTACAACAACTTCCATGTGCACGACAGAGAACTTATTTTGCTGACACATCACATTCTCATTTGGGTGAGGCTTGCGTTTGGTTACCTCTTCCCTTTAGTGACCATGGTCATTTGCTACTCATTGCTGATTGTCAAAGTGAAGAGGAGAACTGTATTGACTTCTAGCAGGCTTTTCTGGACCATCATTGCTGTAGTTGTAGCTTTTTTTGTTTGCTGGACACCATATCACATATTCAGCATTGTGGAGCTGTCTGCTCACCATGACGAAAACTTGCATGACTTACTACAGGATGGCATTCCGCTCTCCACTGGCCTTGGTTTCATCAACAGTTGCCTCAATCCAATCCTCTATGTTCTGATAAGCAAAAAGTTCCAGGCCCAGGTCAAGACAACAGTCTCTGAGGTGCTAAAACTGGCTCTGTGGGAAGTGAGCCGCTCAGGAACTGTCAGCGAGCAGCTGTGGAGCTCGGAAAACAGCCATGCGCCTGTGCACTATTGTGAAACTGCCCAGTGACTGTTCTCGTCAACATCCCTCTCCAGAAAAGCTGACGGGAGATTTGGAGTTGTTCTTGACTTCACATCTGACAGTCAGATATGCATCTTTGCATATACAGTTTTCTATAAACAGTTGGCTTAATTGCATTTGCTGCTTTAATTGAAAGGTTTTTAATGGACACATCATTTGGGTGTGGTGTCCTTGCAATGCACATACAGCCTGAGCTGAAAGTTGTCAGCATAAGTGGAATTACTCCAGCTGGGTTTTTGATGAGGAATATTGTTTTAATCCCATTGTTTTGCTATGGTTCCATACCTCATTGATATCAAAAGAGCACATACTAAAAATATTCCTCCTTGCCATCACTGGTACCTCTCTTGTTTGAGGCAGTCTCATCCAAGAGGTTGTAGCCATACATCAGTGGCCATGAGTCCCGATTGCCTAGTGCTGCCTGAAGTAGGAGTCACCTAGCTACATCCCAGCTAAGTGAAGTGGCTGTGCTCTGCAACTGGAGAATGATCCCAAGACAGAGAACACTGAATTGCTGCCTTCTCTTGTCAAAAAAGAAAAATACGGAAATAAAATCTGTCTTCTCCCAATGCTCTTTATCTTATACTCAAAATTAAGACAGGAGACCCTATGTTTTCTGGTCACTTATTCTTGTGCTTTTAGCACTAGCTGGGTGCGAAATACTGAGCAGATGTTTCATACAGGTATTAGGTTCATTTGAAATGTGCAAAGAATTAGTGAGAATATTTCTTGCAGAAGCTGAGATTAAAGGTCCTGTGCCATACTTCTTTTAAGTTTTTAGGCTTACAGCGGTTTACAACTATTGGTTGCTTTTTATTGCTCTGTCAAGCAAAGATAAAGAAATAACATTTTGTTTGCCTTAATGTCAAGCTTCAAAAAATGGGTGTAGTGAATTCGACAATATTCTGTTACAAGTCTGTAGCCAAATTTGGACTTTGTTGCCAAATGAGAGGCAAGACAGTTCATCCAGGAAATGGAGTCCACTCCCATAAGAAAGATGAAGTAGTCCCAGTTATGCTGTGTTCTGTTCCAACTTGTTGCTTGCTGCAGAATCACACACACCAATGCAAATATATATACATACAGATATGCTATGTGGAGCGAATCAATTTCTGATGCAATACCACTTAATTAAAAAGTTGAATGTGGGACGAAACTCCACTAAAAGTAAAAGCACAGAGCTTTGGGTAAATTTGAACTGTTTTTAACTTGCTATTGGCTTAGGTATATAGAATAAAATTGCCTTTCAGATAATCTACCTAGTTTCTATGGCCTGCCAACACACATTAGTAGCATTTATACTGTAATTGAGGCCTTATATGTAAATAGATTTGCATTTGTATAAAATATATATATATGTATGCGTGACCACACCCAGTACTGGTAGCTGTACAAATAGAAACAGTCTGACTGGTCTTTAACTATTTCTTTGGGCTCTGGTTTCAGAGCCTGGGAGAGTCAGGCAGGATCAGTGGAATTTCAGCGTATTTCACTTCAGGCTAGAAAGCTAGTAAGCAGCACTCTTCCTTTGAGTCATTTGCTGCATGGTACATAGTTACTCATCATAATATTTTGGCACTGTGCTGCTGAATATGCCTAAATGAAACATCTTGGAGTTTTTCTTCACATGTTCCCTGACATCTTTCTAGGAATGATGTACTTTCCTGACTGTAGTCCAAATGAAGTAATAAAATTTTTGTTGTTTCCAAAGAGTGTGTTCATTTGCTTTTCTTAGCAGCAATATGCAGTAACTGTCCTTTCTTATAACAGCTCCTTCCCAAAGATTTTGGAAGATGAAAGCAAGCACTGACTCTTTCTACTATGGGAATTAAGGTTTCTTGTTGCACATCAGCTATGTGTGCACATATATTCCTATATACAGTCACAGGCTGATTTTCAAAAGGGAGAACATATATGCTGTCTTGCATAGATGATCAGAAAGCATGCCCTGAAGCAGACGAGAGAGAATAGAATTGAATAGGGCCAAAATCAGCCTTGATCTATGGAATTAAGTGGATTAACAATTTTGCAATGTAACTACTACCATTCGCACCAAGATCAGTTGCAGAATTATCTCCAGATCATTTCTTCAAAAGTAATGGAAGATACCTAAACAAAACAAATAATGCTCTAAGTTTCTGTTTCCCGAGCATCTGCAAGAAAAGACCAACAATTCTCTGCTTCTTGGACTGAAGGATGCTCGTTCAACCCACAACAGAAAAGAAAAGCCAGAAGAGGGGATCTATCTGATCACGGTAAGAGATACTATGGAAAGAGCTATTGACATATTTTATAATAGATAGGTTCTGGTTAATTTTATCTCCTTCCTGGACAGTTTGTGCTTCTGAAGGTTTTCATGTGGGTTAGTTTTTGTTAAAACTCTTTCCCCAGTATTGCCATGTATCACACATTTAAAGTATGGAAATTTCTACTGATCTTTCTGTTACAGGGTGCACTTGGGATACTTGCCTTGTTTACTCTAAGATGCTGATTTTTCACAGGCACAATGCCACAGTAATACACCAGCACATACCCAAACACTACACAAAACCCTCTCATGTAGATATATGTGGATTATATGGAATTCTCTTGTCCACATGCCAATCTATTTTCTCACTGGGGAGACTGTGCTCTCTAGGGTTTTTTTTATTTTGTTCTTGTGCAGCAACTTCCCTTCTAACATCAGGGGAAAAAAATTAGCAAACAAAAGAAAAATCAAACACAAAAGAAATCTCAACAACTGAAGAGTTTGTAGGTGCATGCTTAGCAAAAATGTAGCACACACACAAATCCAGTCTAGCAGGTCACATGGATGGCTCATGGGGCTGTATTTTAGCAATGTTACTGTCTATAAATTAAACCATTATATCCAGTTAGAGCTTTAATTTCAAGGCCAAGGAAGGAGTTTAAAGGTAAGCAGCACATTGAAGGGGAAGTCAGAAGCAGTGATGGCCAAGGATAATAAAAATTATATTTTTGTAGCAGAATTTTTGTTTTTATGATGAGGCATTTACTAATTTCTTGATTTTAACAGCAGCCATGACAGAATTGCTAAAACTAAGGTACCCGATTTAGCAGAAGCAACAGCTAGAGAATTGCCACAGAAGTGGTACTGTGCATTAGTTACACATGGGATGAAGTTAGCCTTTTAGGAGTTTATGGAAGGTGGCGAGTGAGCCTGTAATTATACTTATTTCAAATCTTTAACCATGCTTTAAACCTTTAGCAGGCAGATTTTTTTTTCTGAGACAAATTATAAACAAAGATCTTACATTATCTGAAGCTGGTAGACCTTTAGACAAGGAGAAACAGGACCTGCTGTGCCAGATAACCACACAAATGCTCTCTGAAAAAAAGAACAAAAGGAGTTATCTAAGCTGCTGTTGTCAGGCTTTGGCACTGAGCATCTTCGTCTCAGAGACCAATGTGGCACAGAAAAGGCATCCATTTCATGGTCACAATAAATCCTGTCAATCCAATGGAAGGCATAGAACTGTGAATTTATCTAGAAGCTTCACAACTGCAACAGCTTTTACGTTCATATCATTCCTATGGAAATTTTTTGGAAAACAATTTATTTCTGATTCATTCTTCAATCATGAAAATAAAAAGTCAGTATCAATCTAGAAACTAATCTAGACCCAAGTAAACAGCTCAAACTGGAGTTAATTTTGCTACTTTATATATTTGCGTTTTATTTCAACGAATTTTTTTTAGTTGTTGTTTTTAACCAGGAGCATGCGTCAAGTTATATAAGTAAAGCAGACATCTGCATTAGCTGCAACCCGCGGGCAGCGCTCCCGTTGGGCAGCGCTCCCGTTGATCACTCCCAACGCTGCCCGGCTCGGACACCGCTGCCACCGAGCTCGCAGCGCCTCCCAGAGGCGCAGTTTATGATCAACATTTGTTGCTGTACCAAGAATCCCCGGGAAAGAAGCAAAACTTGACGTTTCACTGCAAAGGTTTCCAACCCTCAGAGGAACAAGTCACACAACACATGAGAAGGTACCAGGGTAATCTCAAGTCCCATTGAGACTACAGTTGATTCAGTTACCTTCATCTCACTCTCACCAAAGCACTGGTTTAGCCTTCAACAAAAGCCATGGTATGTTTGGTTAGTCACCACCCTTATTAAACAAAAGGAACTTATACTACTTATCCATTAAAAAGTTATTTGCACTTTGAGCCCTATTCTTTTCCCTTGAAGTCATCCCTCCTTCCAGAGGAATCACAGACATTTCCAAAGATGCAATTTCCTCTGCAAGTGGAGCAAAGAACACTTGAGCATTTTAAAGCCATGATAATGTTAACTCGATTTTGATGGTAAATGTAAATTTTCTATTTTCTCTGCTCATGCTCTTGGGTACTACAGTGGGGTGTCAGAGCAACCTTGAAATTCAGTTTCGCGCTTCTACTTTACCCATTAACAAAATCTTACATTTGTGAGTTGGATTACTCCGCAATTTTGAATTAAGCACAGGCACAGCATATTTTTTGCAACAACATTTATTCTAGATATATCAAGATTTAAATCTTATTGAAAGCAGCTACATCCATTGATTGTACATAATCTTCAAAAGCTGTTATTCTCTCTTCCAGCATATCTGTTCCAACTTTATCATCTTCAACAACACACTGGATCTGAAGCTTTTTGATACCATAGCCAACAGGTACTAGCTTGGCTGTAAAATAAAAAAAGGCATTTAGTACTCCTCAATTGGTGGAATCTCTTAAAAACACAGATCTAAGATTGAACTGACCAAAGGAGTTTGCAGGAATACATAAAAACATCATTTGTTCCACATTATGGACTACCTAATTAACAACACAGGATTCACTACAAGTGATTGAAAAGGGACCTCCACCTCCTCTCCAAACCAGTGATGTGGGTGTATGGGTGTTTGTCTGCTGCATCAGGAATTGTACAGGGAGATGCAGGATAACAGCATCTTAGGTTTATAGTTTTTAAAATCTGTATTTGATTCTTAACTGGACCACTGCACTAATCACCTTTTCTGACTATGTCAAGATACTGAAGTACAGTGGTATTGCAGTTTTAGCTACATTTTCAGAGATCAGCAGTCACCACAAGTCTAACTATTCATAAAATGTATCCTAAGGGACTACACTCTCTCCCTGCTCCGGAATCTTCTCATACTTACAAGATCCCCAAACCAGGCCATCTGCTTGAATGCTTCGAACACACTCCTCTAGTTTGGCCATGTCTGTCTCATCATCCCAAGGTTTCACATCAAGCAAGATTGATGATTTGGCAACAACAGCTGGTTCTGGGGGAAGAAAATTGCCTTTAAAAGCTAGGAAGTTTTCAAACACTCATGAATATACTTGCAAACTAGTTTTATTATCTGAGCAACTTTTCCAATTCCAGGAACAAGAACCTCCTCACATTGCCGCGACAGGCCTCTGGTACCAATGTACACTTCTGAAGTACTGCAGCTACGTATATCCCAGCATTCAGTGTGTAAATCCACTGTGTTCTTAAAAAACAAGTCTCATAACAGAACACAGATTAAGCAGCTGACAATGTTTGTTACATAGGAAGTCCTTTTCAAAGGATCTGAAAAGGAGCTTAATGCTGTGTAACAGTTTATTTTCCACAGAGGGAATACTGCAACTGCTACAGTTCTGAACAGTTCCAGACCAGTAGCTGTGGAGGGACTTGCATATTGCAGCCTTTTCTCTGAACTTTGAAAGATAATCCTTGAATTACATCTGTTTATATAAAAAGCTCAGCCTCTTAGAAAAACAAGCAAGAGTGTTTTAAGCAAGACAAAAACTATGTTAAAGTTCCCATTTACTATGGGAGGACTGAGCATACAGCAATTCAATAAAGCTCATCACTCCCGTCTCATTTTAGTCAAGCTGATCTATTACTACAATTAATTAGTGCTTCCAGCCACCCTGTTCAAATGCGTGAAAATTAACCCAAGCACAAAAAATTTAAAAGTTCTCGGCACACATACTTTTGGACTTCTTTGACTCATACTGTGCCAGGCGTTCTTCCCTCAGTTTCTTTGCTTCTTCACTTTCCTGAAAGAGAAATCTACAGTTACAGAAAAGCACCAAAACCTCATGTCCCCAAAGCATTACCAAACTGACTGGCATCTACTCAGACAAAAACAAAACATCACAACTGTCAGCCGAAAGATGGTGATTTTTTGTTTTATTCATCATGTAACCAGTCAAAGTTGGACAGCTGACCCCATTGCAACACAGTATTTTCTAACTCAAGTGTTTACCTTCCAAGCTTTCCTATTCTTCAAAGATAACTGAATTTGAGAATTTCAAGCAGGATCTCTTATCAAGGTCACAAACTTAAGTAACTTAAACTAGCTAAGGCAAAAATCTGCATACCTGGGTTAATTTCAAAAAAACCCAAACATAATACAGAAAGGTCACAAGTACCTCCTCATCATCAGATCCAAAAAGGTCAATGTCATCATCATCTTTGCTATCTGTGGCTGCACCTGTTGTGTCCTCAACATCAGCAGGACCGTATTTCCCCAAAGCCTTCTTTACTCCTGGCAAGCTGAAAGAAAAATGCAACTATAAGGAACCTACTAAAATGTTGATACAAATACCACCAGTTTGTCAATGCACCTACAAGTGCATTTGTAACGAAAACACTGTGCTAAAAAAAAAAATAAGTTGAATCCTGCTAACTTGAAATCAGAACCTCCTCCTAAGACCCAAAAGACAGCCCCCAATGCTCGTGACATGCTTGCAGAATAATCTGTGAATATGGAATTTGCTATAGCCTCACCAAAACTGGCACGATCCCACCCAGCATTGCTGCTCCAACTAAGCACGTGGACAGTAAAAGCTTTCTTACTGGAATAATTTATCTACAATATATTTCATCTAGGAGTCATCACCAACTTCTTGTTCATGCTTTCCTAAAAATATTCTCAATTAAAAACTACTAAGTGACTGAAAACATACTGTTGCAAAGTAATCACTACTTTTGGAAGTTTCAGTGAACACTTTACCCTGAATGCTAGCCTTAAACAGCACAAGAGGGACCAGAATGCCCTGAATTCACTTTCCCCTGTAGCTCATATAGTTCTGTAGTCTTAGAATAAGCTCATAGTCCTACTGCTACTATGAACTGCTGCTACTGGAGCCATAAAACTAGCTTAGAAAAAGCTCACAGTTCTATTACTGTGAACTGCTGTTACTAGTCATAAAACTAGGCTCTGTTTCCAGGAACTGTAAGTACTTTCCAGAGTGGATATAGTGAAGCAACTTCAGAATCTCAGTCCTCTTCAGAATTATAAAAGCTTCAGAAACAGGCTGGTGACTGAGCAACCCAGTTTTGGAAGAGTTTCCTATAAACATGACTGAGGCTTAGAGAAAGCAGTGTAGCACCATTTACCCTACCTATGCTGCGCCTTTTTAGAGGCCTGCAGTCTCCATGGATGTCAATATACAACCTTTTGCTAACATTTAAAATCACCAAAAAAGATAACGTTTACTTTTCTATCTCCTTTTCTTTATATGTACTTCTGTACTGCAAATCACAGATTTTGTTTTATCTTCCAGGACTAAACACCTCAACATCGATGTACTGTGTATTCATCTGTAATGCCTCCTATAACACTTACTAATCCATTGTGGTGCTGCCTTCATGGAGTTGATTACTGGTAATTAATTCCCGGCTTTCAGCACAGTTATCCCCCAAGTCTTTTTATAAGCTTTAGCAGAAATGTTAGCAACTGAACAGAGACAGAATTTAGGCGAGCCGATTCTAAGTGAGAAATGCAATGTAATGACAGAAAAGGTCTGCCCTGCTTCGGGACCTGCTCGTGTGCCAACGGCAACACAAAATGCCACGTGGTACCGCCGAAAAACAGTTTCGTACAAACTCGAAGAAACAAACGCAGCACTTTGTAGGCCAGTTCGCAGAGATATTGCAGCTTTGCAGTTTAAACATACCTTGCCTTCTGCTTTTCGTACGACTTAATGTGATTGTACCAGCGGAGAGCATGAAACAAGTCCGCAGGCGGAGGGGCAGCGATCGCTTCAAAGACTGCGATGTCAGCCTGCGAAGGGACGTACCTGCGGAGAGCGAGCCCAAGTTAAGCCGATTGCTCGGGACACGCGGGGACACGCGTAGCAGCAGCTGCCGCGGCACCTCAGGGCCCCCCCCCGCCGCTCACCGTCAGGCCCAGCTCACCTTCCCCGCGCCCCAGCGGCCCCCTCCCGCCGCCTCTCACCCCTCAATGTAGCTCCTGTCAGCCAGGAAGTCGTTGAGGACGCGGAGGCCCGCGGCGGACTTCAGGTCGCCGAAGCCCATGGCGGCGGCGCGCGGCCAACACCGAGCGCGACCGCCGCGGGAAAAGGCCACGCTGCGCCTGCGCCGCTCTTATAAAGAGTCTGGATCCCTCCGCGGATCTCTGTGCACACGGATCCCTCCGCGAGAACCAACCGCGAGGTAGTTCCTCACGGGTTGGCCGCTCCAGGGCAGGGAGTGCAGCAAGAGGGACACTAGAGGTGCGGGAAAGGGTCGATGTAATACATGTGAGCTTGACTATAAGCCCCAGGAAGGTGTACGGTGTTACAAGGGTTTTGTCACTCCGAACTGCCGCCACGCCCCGCCCCGCTGGCACAGCGGAAGTTGCCGAATTGGGCGAAGAAAGAGACGGAAGGACACGGGAATTGCCGAGGACAGGACGGTGTATGAGTGACGGTGGCCGAGAAGGCGCTGAGCTATTGGCGGAAATTGCCGAGTTCCCTCCTTCGCTGGTAACCCGCCGGAAATCCCCGAAGCCGTTCGCTCCGGAGATTGCCGAACGCCTGCCGTCCTTTCCGGAGGTTGCCGAAGGAGGCTCCGGAGGTTGCCGAAGGCGGCCGGGGCAGCGGCGGAGAGGCCCGAGGGCGCCGCCATAGAGGCCGAGCGGAGCGCAGCCGGTCCCGCGGCGCCGCTGCCCGTCCCGTGCCAGGTAACGGCGGCGCCGCCGCGGCGCGGGGTCCGCGGGCTGGGGCGCGCTCCCGGCGGCTCCTCCCGCCGCTCCTCCCGCTGCCCTTGGCGGGATGGGCGGCGGAGGAAACACCTCCAAGGTGACCCCCGCGCCGGGCAGCGGTGCCGCCGGCCGGGCCCCGGGGACGGTGACACTGACACCGAGCCCGCCCCGCCGGGCTGCGCCGTCCGGCCAGTGGGGCAGCGGGACCGGGGCCGGCGCTCCGTTGCGGGCGGAGAGGCCGCGCGGTGCCATTCGTGTGTGTCATGTATAGATTGTTTTGATTTTCGTATCTTGCGTTTGAAGGAAGTAACTTATTCTCCTGTAACTGTACCTATCGATGCATACGTACCTTTTTGTACCTGGTAGATACAGGTGTTTACTCTTCTTGTTTAAAACCCGTCAGCAAAAGTTTGAACTGATAAAAACAGTGCTGTTTTCTCTCCTACCAAAGCACCATGCTTCGACTGCTTGCTGTCCCCAGGACCTTAGCTGGGGTCACCCAGTCCTCCAGAGTATGTGGTAAGTCTGGTTCATACGTGTGTCTGTGGTGGTAAATGTATGTGTGCGCGTTAACGTATGTGCAGTTCGCTTACTGAAGGGCACGTATGCATACTTCATTTGCAGCTAAGGAATTGTGCTGATTCTAGAAATGGGATTCTCTGAGCACTGTATGAGTGTAAGATAAGGGAGTGTGGGGTCTGATGTTTGAATCGAGCAGTAGCCGAAAGTTTGTTTTTGTTTTCTTTTTCCATGTCCTTCAGGGCGCACAACTGCAACAGCAGCCAGCAACCAAATAGAGGTGTTTGTGGATGGCCATCCTGTATTGGTGAACCCTGGAACCACAGTACTTCAGGTGTGGGGAACGGCATTCTGAATTTCCTTAGACTCCCCATCTCACTTTTTGCCAGCCTGTTCTGTTCTATACAGCAAAAAACCACCCACCTTTACATTGTTTCTTGCAATTCTTTAGGGGCACTTTCACTGACTGTGATGCACTTTCACGTGACAGAAATCCACTGGGGAACTCATTGTTTCAAAAAGAAAAATCTGCCATGGTTGTCTGGAAGAAGATGCATGCAGCATCAATCCCAGCTGCAAATATTTATGCAATGCAATAAGAGACTTTGATAAGTTCAGGTTGAAATTCTGTCTTTGAGCACTATGTGACTTAGTAGTCTTTCAGAACCTGTTAATATTGTATCTTGTTAAAGTGATGTCTGGTAAATGAGGGATTGCCTCTTTTTAGTTATTAGTTCTTATGATTCAGAGTGCTGATCCTTAGCTGCTTTTATTATTCTTGGTGCATTAAAAAAGGAAACCTGGACCTCCCAGCCTGTACTTAGCATTGTTGCTTTTCAGGCTAAAATTTCAGGTAGAACTTTTTCTAGTCAAACTTCTTTTTAAGAAGCTGTTAAATGGGAATGCGATTTAATGGGTACATTATATGTACATTAGAGTACATAGTTTATTTCAAGATATAGCCCTCACTCTTCGGATAAAAGTTACTATTTAGGCATTAGAATGCCCCCAGCAGGAGTGTAAATTTTTCTTAAATGCTATTTTTTTTTATTAGCTTTTCAGTTTTGCTAATGTGATTTTTTTTTTGGTAGAAATTATCAAAAAAATTATATTTGTTTAGTTCTTTGTTTTTGAGTTTGGTGGTATTTTTGGCAGGCATAGCTAGTGCTGTAGCATAGATCCCATCATCTGTGGGGGTTTTATGCAGGAAAGGTTGTCCTTATCTGTTCTCTGGAAATCTGCTGTCTCTGTCCTCCTGTCTCTTCAGTCCTGGCATGCAAGAATGTTTCTTTGAGTTTGGAGACTGCTGAAGTTGAAGATTGACTATGCTCAAGTACCCTTATACAGAGCATCCATGTTGTTGAATTACCTGAAACGATTACGCCCCTCATTGTTCCCTTTATGTTTTTCAATTTTTACTGTGATGCACTTTTCTTTAAAGAATGTATGCGTTCTTTAAAAAGTTAATAGTATTGCTAGTGTCCTATCTGTTATAGAGAATTCTCTCTATTATTGGGGGAAAGCATGAAAGAGGTCAGTTCTCATTTCCTCAATCAGTTACAAAGGTTAGAAAAAATATTTTTATAATTGATATCATGATATTGTTCTGCTTCATCACAATTTTTTATTTATGGTCACTTCTTAAGATAAAAGATCGAATGTACCGTACTCCTGAGCACTAACAGTGTTAGTCTTTGAAAAGCTGCATAATCTTTTCTGAGGTGGAATTGAAAGGTATAGCTAAGATTTAATTTCCCTTTGTTTCTTATTTTTTATAGGCCTGTGAAAAGGCTGGAGTTCAGATACCTCGTTTTTGTTACCATGATCGTCTCTCTGTTGCTGGAAACTGTAGGATGTGTCTTGTGGAAATAGAGAAAGCTCCAAAGGTATTTTTTGTGTTTCATAGAAATTGCAATTTTTTGCTGTGCTTAGGGCCTAGTTTAAATCTTGTAAATGTTTGTATTATCAGTAGCACATGAATTGTTGTCATTCAGCTGCTCTCATCTCCCCACTGGACTGCAGTGATTGCCTATGGATCAAAGTCAGTTCTCAGGTTATTATGGATTATCTTGCTCCTGGACAAGATAATTTTTCCAAGAACATTTGATAGCTGTGTATTTGCAGTCAGACATGTTTTTATGCTT
Organism: Lepidothrix coronata; assembly: GCF_001604755.1. Taxonomy (NCBI): domain Eukaryota; kingdom Metazoa; phylum Chordata; class Aves; order Passeriformes; family Pipridae; genus Lepidothrix; species Lepidothrix coronata. Next base: position 4,212,085 of record NW_016690187.1, read on the forward strand.
TGTAATTCAGGCTTCAGCCACATATTTTCAGCTGACAGTACTTGAGTAGTAAACTTCAGATACTGTATGAATTCAGCTGTAGGATTAGTGTCTGCAGGTTTGTTCTGCCTAAGTAGAGATTGCAGTTATTTAGTAGTTTGCATCTTAATGCATTGATATATCTTCTGAAATCTCTTCTGAAGGACTGAACAGTGCTATTAAGAAATCTATGCATGTAGTTGAGGCATTCATTTGGAGTTCAGTCTTGGATTACACATTTATATTCACACATAAAATTTTTTTGCTCATCCCAACTTCAGTTCCATAGTTTGAGCTTTGTGTCTCTGGAAAGGTTGGGTTATCACTAAAGATGGAAGTCATGAGGTGATTGAAAAGTAGGAGGGATTAATTTACTCAGCAGGAATTTTTGTTAATCTTACAGTAATCTGTAAGATTACAGTGAAGAATTTTTTTCCAAGACTCTTTATAAAAGCTTTGTGCAAATAAATATCTTGATCCATACTCTGATACATTCAGTTCTAGAGGTTTTCCAGATGTTTGCTGCAGCTTTTTGATTTGCCTTATATTTATTACAACTGACATTCTTACTGCTGTAACTACTTGAATTGAAAACCAAAAGTGTAAAATTTTCAACTCATAAATAAATCACAACTAATTTAACCTTTTTATGTAGAAGATTATTAATAAATATGGCTTCTAATGACTTTCCTTGCAGACCTTTTTATTTGTACAACATGTTAAATTAATAACATACCTGTGTAAGAAGTGGAGGGAGGAGGTTGGGGTTTGTGGCTATGCTGAGAAGTATTATGCTGTGTTCATGCTTGCTTTTTATGGTGATTGCAGCCAGTTGCTGCTTGTGCCATGCCAGTTATGAAGGGCTGGAACATACTGACAAACTCTGAGAAGTCCAGGAAAGCAAGGTACCTTTCTTTTAGCCTCCTTTAGCTGATTAGTTGTACTATCTGCTAAATAAAGTTGACACGAACTTCATTTTCTTAACCTAACAGAGAGGGTGTAATGGAGTTCCTGCTGGCTAATCACCCATTGGACTGTCCTATCTGTGATCAGGGTGGAGAATGTGACCTACAGGTACAACATCCAATTAAATTGTGTAGACTTATGTATTAATACTCCTGTCTTAGATGAAATTGTGCTTTCCAGCAGCCTGGATATGTCTGTTTTCTGTTGTCTGTTCTAGGATCAATCGATGATGTTTGGCAGTGATAGGAGTAGATTTAGAGAGGGAAAACGTGCTGTGGAGGACAAGAACATTGGCCCATTAGTCAAAACAATCATGACTCGGTGTATACAGTGCACTCGATGCATCAGGTAACGTCCTTTGTTTTTCACTGGAGAGTTTACTGAGCAGGCATATTTGTATCAGTTAGTTACTTGTGAAAGAAACACCATGAAGGGTAATCAGTTTTTTTAAAATTTCTTTTCTGACTGTACTTAAGAATTTTATTTCTGGTAGTGAATGATAGCTGGTTTCCTGGAGCTACCAGACAGGTGTTATAAAGGAAACAGATATGGCCAAAACATGAAAGTGAAATCAGAATTCTACAGGGCAGAACTGGTCCCATGGTGTTAGTGCCAGAATGGATACGTGCCTTCCTCAGCCACAGTTACAAGATTTATTTATTTTTAATAGCATCTGGTAGCTATATTTATGCTGTTCTGTAGACCTGAAATGCAGTATCAGCCAACTTGAGCCAGGTGGAAAAGAATACCGTGTACCCAACCAGTTCTAGAAAGAACTTTTTAGTTAGGACTAATGTTGGACTCAGTTTGTGAAATTCACTGAGCACCGAACTGCTCTGTTTTTTGATACAACTCCCCCTAGTTTTTGCAGCCTTGTGTAATGAAATTCTGCAGATGTATGGTCCTGAATATGATGGTGCTGACTAATGTGTCTGAACAATTGTTTTCTTCTTTCAGGTGTATGAGTTAAGGCTAATGTTTTACCTTAAGAAAATGAGATGAAGGCTAAAAAATGTTCCATGTTGCTGTTGTACATTGCAGATTTGTTTTTCCTTCTTTGTGCATCTGCCAGGTTTGCTAGTGAGGTTGCAGGGGTAGATGACTTGGGAACAACCGGAAGAGGCAATGATATGCAAGTTGGTACTTACGTTGAAAAAATGTTCATGTCCGAGTTATCAGGAAATATTATTGACATCTGCCCAGTTGGTGCTCTTACCTCCAAGCCATATGCCTTTACTGCACGCCCATGGGAGACAAGGTAAGTATCTTAACTCACTCCGAAGACAAAGCTTTCTGTTTGTCGTATACGTTATCTTAGTCCATTTATGATACCAAGGGTTTTCTCTGACTTTATTTTCTGTGTTTTTGTTGTAGACTTTTCCATAGACTGAATCTAACAGGAATTCTGTTACTTACAGCATTTTCAAGAAAAGAAAGAATGTTATAGTTTGTAGACTGTTCTTCCCTAGTTTTTACTCTAAAATGTACTGATGCTTAGTAAAAGATGCGTGTAAAGGAAAATTCAAATTCGTTAACTCAGTAATTGTTAAGGATGTTATTTTAAATATCTTGTGAAACGAAGCTCTTTTATTTGTATCTAAAGCTAAACCTACAGCACTTTTTGTTGTTTTGTTATGCACTCAGTATAACTGTTGGGCTATAAATAATGCACCCTCATGTTGCCAGTGCAGATCCACTTGAGCCACTTCCAATTAGCAGACTGATCCACCTGCTGGTTGTTTTGATGGTCTTCAGTGACCCAGCTCCTGGGTACATGAACATCTATGTGATGTACCTTTACACCCAGGTTCTCTACCTGAGCAGCAGTATCTTGCCAGAGTTCAGCAGCCCAGCTGGGCTTTCCCCTCCCCTGACGGTTGCTCTGCTTCCATCACTGCAGCCAACCCTGGAGAGCATTTGCCACCATCCGTGAGTCAGTACAGAGATGTTTCTCATCCAGCCATGTCTAAAGCCACCTGGATACTTTCACTTCTGCAACCTGACTCGATTCACCTTGTCTTTCAGCAATTTCTGCAGTTTGCTGTGTGAGGCTCCACACAGCAGCTTTCCATCAGTGAACAGCTCACATGGCTTCTTGTTTTCTGATAGTTCATTATACAGTGGAGCTTCTTCAGCATGTGCCACCTCCTCCTTGGCAATATTCCAAAATCTTTGCCTTTTGGCCAGCTCATGATCACTTCCAAAATTCCTGGTGATTGGAGTTTTGTGTTCAACCTTGTTTTGTGATCAGTGTGACTCACTTAACATCATGCAGCTGATGCTGCATGGACTGTAGAGGGGATACCCAGCCCCACACCCGCAGTCAGGGTGCCAGGAGGAGCTGTGCTTCTGAACCAGTCACTTCCGAGGCGCCTCGAACACCTTCACGTGCTGCCAACATTGCAGGCCTTGGATCCTCTCTATGGACGGCTCCAAAACCCTACAGGTGACCTCGAGTCTCCCCTGGTGCTCTCTGTCAGAGGCTCCAGGTAGGGCTGTTCTCCCTGGCTATGGTGTAGAGCACGTTTTTAACATCTTGTCTTGCCCAGACTGGCCCAAGGGCTACTCCTCTTTAATTTGTTCAAAGGCTTGTCATTGCTCAGGGCCCCATTTAAAATCATTCATCTTCTGGGTCACTTTATATAGAGAGGGCTTACAGTCAGACTGTAATTTGGAAAATGCATTCCCTGAAAACCTATAAGGACTGAGAAGGCTTGTGTTTTCTTTTTTGCTCATCAGTAGAGACATAGCTGTTACTTTGTTGATCCCATCCATTGGGATCTGATGACATCCATCTTGCCATTTTATTCCTACAAACTGGATATGCTATGCAGGTCTCTTGACCTTACTTTGTTTTATGGCAAAACTGGCTTTCAGAAGGATTTGGACTATTTTCTTCCCCTTCTCAAAAACTGCTTCTGTTGCCCCACATGATGATGCCACCAATGTATTGCAGGTGTTCCAGAGCTTCACAGTGTTCCAGTGCAGTCCGGATCAGTCCATGCCAGATGGTAGGAGTAGTTTCCACCCCTGGAGCAGTCTATTCCTGGTGTACTGGACGCCTCTCCAAGTGAAAGCAGGTTGTGGCACCAAAGGGATTGAGGAAAATGCATTAGTGGTATTAGTTGGGGCGTACCCCTGGGCTGCTTCTGACTCCAATTCATACTGAAGTTCCAGCATGGTAGCACTCGGCAGTGCTGCGTTTAGGCCATTATAGTCTACTGTGCCTGGCCACTGGGTCCACCAAGCTAGTTATCCTGGTTGTCCCATTCCTCTGCCTAGCTGGAGGCAGTGCCCCTCTAGTCCTGGTCATAGTATTTGCTGCTCACTTTTTGCAAATATGAGTGAGAAATCCCTTCATCAAGAACAGAAATAAGATCAGCCCTTCTACTTTGTCAGAGTAACTTCCCTTTGTAGACTGGAGGAGCAGTTTTCCTGGAAGAACCTCATTTGTGATTGATTGTTTATCCTTAAAACTCACATGTGCTTAAAACATTCAGATCCTTAAAACTCACATACCTATGACTTTAGGGTTGGGGTAGATTTTCCATTTCCCTTCCTCCTGTCCTCTCCGTGGTCATGCAGGTAAAGCCACAGAGTGGTTGCATACCCACTATATCCTCTCTCTTGAGTAGAGGAAGGCTTAACTCCTAATAGCTGAGGTAGAGGTGAGCAGAAGGATCTATCCTCTTTGAGTTGCTAGACCCGTTTCTCCACAGCTGAGATGAGGGAGGAAGAGAGACCTCCTTTGTATTGCCAGAGTCGGCCAGCCAGTTCATCGTCCCTTTGTCCCTCTCCGTCTCTCCAGGTCATTAATGCCAGTGAGTCAGTATACAGTGATGGTGTGCTCCATACAAACTTCCACCACATGGGTCGCGTGTACCTGACTTCAGCGGGATCTTTGGCTAACTGCTTGTTGTCCAGGTCTTCATAAATCACCTCCCGTATGGCTAATTCCCTCAGGTACTGGATACTGTTCTCTGTGGTGGCCCACTTGCCTAGGTGATGTATAACATCTTCCTTGAAGGGATACCTTTCCTTAACACCTGACAGGAGTCACCTCCAGAGGCTGAGGACTTGTGCCCCTTTTCCAATTGCTTTGTCAATGCCCCTTCCCTAGAAAGGGATCCCAGCTGTTTGGCTTCCTTAATTTTAATTCCAGGCCACTGGCCCAGTTATCCCTACATTGAAAGCTGCCAGTGGACAGAGTGCTTGCTTGAATAATGGCTGAAGTCTTTTCAGATATCTTGCAGCTCACTCAGGGATGGGGATCATGTGTTTACCACCTTGTTTATCAATTCTTCCTTTTCCTCTTCTCCAGTCAGTGGCTGCTTCTCTTTCTTTTACTGTTCTTCTGATGGCCTTGCTTTGGAGGAGTCTGCCTTTTCCACTTCTTCCTCCTGCTCTCCCTTAGAAGAAGCTCCTTGATCCCTTACTAAACGAGCCAACTTCCACTTTTGATATTTCTTCTTGTGTATAGGGGTGACTGATACTGGCACGGTTGGTTCTTTGGTGTATCCACAGTGCCTGTTGTGGGGGTTGGTGTAGCAGAAGTGCCTGACACTTTGTCATCAGATCCTGTGACCTTTTCCCCTGCAGATACCGAATAGTGTTGAACAGGATTGGATAGGTCTGGGCCAGGTCCCAGCATGTTGCAGTGATTTTTGTGTCTCTGGAATTGCCAGGGTGACAGCACAGTGTTTCAAAATATTTTACTAGTTTTTCAGGATTCTGCACTTGTTCTGGGGTGAAATTCCAAGATGTTGGAGGTGCCTACTGTCCTAGATACTTGCCCATGTTATCCCACACACCCTACCACTCATAACTCTCCAGGCTTGGGGCAGATGTCTGGGTGGTATTCTAAGTAGCTGTTTAACCCAAACCTGAAACACATCCAGGAGACACAGAATCATAGAACATTAAGTGTTGGAATGGACCTTAAAGATCATCTGTCCCAACCCCCCATGCCATGGGCAGGGACACCTCTCACTAGACCAGGATAACCCTTATCCAAGCTGGCCTCAAACAGACGAACATGCTGGTTTGAACATCCCAAGGATATTTAAAATCCTCAAGAGCTATTGTAATTAGTCTGGAGGAGAAGGGGAAGGTGGAGGAAGGTGTCTCCCCATAGATTGGCGCTCCGAGAAGGTGAAGGGTGTAATTACTAACCGTGTCCGCTGGGTGGCTCCCGGAGCGCAGAGGTGGCTGAGTGCAAACACCAGATCAGTCTCGCGACCAGGAATTTTGTCATGTCACAAAACAGTTTTACACAGTATGACAGAATTATGTCCTTAATCCACCCTCCAGAGATCATAAACAGCAAACAGGGAACATATCTAGCCAGTAAGGTGTTAGATAACACAGCTCTGAGGATGTGTGCAGCAACTCCGAGACCAGCAATTATTAAACTAATACAATAAATGCTTATAACAAATTTGTTTTAACATACTCTGGCCAGATCTGTTGTTATCTCAACCCTCAGTGCCCCACACTGGGTGCTTAAAAGGACTGTTGTGGTTTAACCCAGCAGGCAGCTAAACACCACACAGCTGCTTGCTCACTTCAGCCCCCCTTGCCCCATGGGATAAGGGAGAGAACTGGGGGGAAAAAAGTAAAATTTGTGGGCTGAGATAAAGGCATTTTAATAGGACAGAAAAAATTATAGTAATAATGATAAAAGAATTAGAATGCACAATGCAATTGCTTGTCACCTGCCAGCCAATGCCCAGCCAGTCCCCGAGCAGCAGCTGCTGACTAGCTTTCCCCCTTGTTTATGTACTGAGCTTGACTTCATGTGGTACAGAACATCCCTTTGGCCCATTGGGGTCACCTGTCCTGGCTGTGTCTCTCCCAGCTTCTTGTGCCTTCCAGCCTCCTTGCTGGTGGGGCGGGGTGAGAAGCTGAAAAGTCCTTGATTTGGTGTAAACGCTGCTTAGCAACAACTAAAACATCCCTTTGTTATCAAGACTGTTCTCACCCTAAATCCAAAACACAGCACTATACCAGCTAGTAGGAAGAAAATTAACTCCATTCAGGCCCAAACCAAGACACTGTTGCTGCTTGTGTATGAAAAACTAAGTGGTTTATTTGTTCTTCTAAACAGGAAGGTAGAGTCAATTGATGTTCTTGATGCAGTTGGAAGCAACATTGTGGTGAGCACAAGAACCGGAGAAGTGATGAGAATTTTGCCAAGGCTGCATGAAGATATCAATGAGGAATGGATATCTGACAAAACAAGGTGTGTGGGAAGTGTTTGTAACCACATGGGTGTTTAAGCAAGCATTAAAGGCACACTTTGCAGAACCAGAAACGTGAACATAGCACTGACTTCTGGTTTCAGCTGTTAATATTGTAAAGCTGTGGTGAAAAATAATTGGTAAAACACGTTTTTAATTCTATAATTGAAGTTACTGAGATTTCTAATATTCTGATTTTTGTAGCTTTTTTTCACAGTAACTTTTATTTGTATCGCTGATTGTTTTGCGTGTTTTTGAGAAAAAAAAGTTAAACTTTCAGGAGAAATATTTCTTTTTCTTTTTTCTAGCAGTCTGCAATTATTAGAAAATTTGGTCACAGCATGTATTTAGTATACACAATTATCTTTGTCTTTGCTCTTTAATAATATTCCTGGTATTTACTTAGGTTTGCTTATGATGGTCTGAAGCGTCAGAGACTTACTCAGCCAATGATCAAAAATGAGAAAGGACTGTTTGTTTATGCCTCATGGGAGGATGTATTAACTCGTGTTGCTGGTGTGGTAAGAACAATTTTCAATATAGGTAGTGTAAAATTAATTTCCAAAAGTGGATGTATTATTAATATCAAGCCAGCTATATAAAGAAAGCTTTTGACTTTAGGGTTAGAGGGGAGCATTTGACTTCTAATCCATTATGTTTCCACTTAAATTTCTTACTTTGACTGTTATTTCCTGTTTCATGGATTGGACCTTCTAAAGAACTTTATGTTATCATGGTTTCCTTTGGAGCATTGGGAGAGAAATTACTTTTATTTAAATAGGCAAGTAAACTGCTTCTTCAGAAATTTAGGAGGAAGCAGCTTTCACAAATACTCTGATCTACCTGAAGATATTTTTAAATTTATTTAAACTATCACCGCTTTTGCCATCAAAGCCATTAAATCTGTATTACTTATATCTGAATTGTGCTTTCCTCAGTGCTTTCTCTGTGTAGTGATTGATTCTGCAGCTCAAATGAAGTGCTGCATGACTGCTCTGGATTTTGATTAAAAATTTTATGTGGGTGAAGTAGAATTGAATAACTGTAATTGAACTTTCCTCAAGGATGTTTTTGCCCATGGTAAAGTAGCAGGGTTTGTTACGAAAGCTATTGCTTCTCATGTAATACTTTTGAGTTAAGTTTACTACCTGAGACTGTGTTACAGAAGTTTGTATTCTGTCTGCACTGTGCCTTCATTAAAATAAAAGCATTCACCAATCTTTCTCTCCTCACCACACCAAATGAGAATTAGCCACATCTGAGCAATAACTCAAGTGGGAGAGACCTGCATAGAATACAGAGAGCTGTTCTTTGCTTATCATGAGTTCTGAAGCAGCTGGAGTTGCTGCTTATCAGTTTGTGCTGCTCCAGGCCAGTGGTTGCACCACTGGCTTTGGCACATCCTAACATAACAAATATTTGCCTGGGCTAAATGAGAATTTACTTCAGTGGTTTCCTTCATTTATGCTTATACTTACTTTCTCTCCAGCTACATGCAGTTGAAGGTAAGGAAGTAGCAGCAATTGTAGGAGGACTGGTGGATGCAGAAGCACTAATAGCTCTGAAAGACCTTCTGAATAGACTAAATTGTGATACGCTCTGCACTGAAGAGGTATTCCCTACTGCTGGAGCTGGGTAAGATTACAGGCAAAGTCTGTCTGTAATTAGTATGTTAATAAACTTTCCAGTTTGCAGATTGTCTCTTGGCAAGATTCTGAAATGACCAAGGATAGCAATTGCTGATGCATTAGCAGGATTTGGTCAAATTTACAGTACTCACTTATAGAAAATATTTATAGATTATGAGTTGATGCATATAACACTCCACTATAACAAGGATTGCACACTACACTATATGGTACACTATATACACAGACGCCACAGTAAAAGTCAGCTACTGAAAGCCAGGTGCACTCTGTTGTAAGTTGGATTATTTAGTCTGTTTCTGTTTGTGTTGTGAAAACTATAGTACACTTATGATCTTGTAAACTGTGAAACAGAAGATTAAGTTAATGAAGGCTGTCAGTAACTGTAAATGTAGGAGACAGCTACATTGTAATTTAATGTTTTGCTGTCTCATGAAAAACTCTTCTTGGGTTAGTAATTTGGATTGAGAAATCTCTTCTTTCCCTTTCTTTTCCTGAGATAAAAAAACATTTGGAGCACCTACCGTCTTTACCACAGCTTCATTCCTTCCCTTTACTGAATTCTCATCCTCTTCCTTACATCTTTTGTTATAGCACAGATTTACGCTCTAACTACCTGCTTAATACTAAGATTGCTGGAGTGGAGGAGGCAGATGTCCTACTTCTGGTTGGCACCAATCCACGCTTTGAGGCACCGCTTTTTAATGCTAGAATTCGAAAGAGGTTTGTATTCCTTGGTGGTGAATAAGCATGTGAATCCATCTGGATTTGATAGAATGCTTTGTTGGAGCTGCAGGCAGTAACTTGGGAGCATTCATTTAGGTGGGCTCATTGGATTTAGTTCACCTTTTAGTAAAGGGAATGGTGATTTATGTGTGGAAAAAGGGTGTCTCGTTTCCCTGTAGTGTAGAGCTAGTTCATTCTCACTTTGACATTTTACATTAAGTTCATCTACTCAGACATTTATTCCTTTGTTACATTACACAGACACCTCAGATTTTCTGTTTTATAGAAGTTTGTTAAAGCATATTCCTTAAAGATTTGTTTTCAGCATCAGTTTGCTCCCTTTTGTAGTGTTGTAACAAATCAGATGTGCTGAGTTTAGAAAGAGTCATTCAAGTTTAACATTTTCTCTGGCAAGTAGTGTGGCTTTCCCAAACTTTTGAACATAGCTAATTAAACATTGATAAGATATGTCAGTATGAGACAAGCAAGGTTTATGGAAGTCCTGTACTGGTCATGGAATGTATGTAGAGCAATAGTCCTCTTTAAAAAAACTTTAGGCTTGCTTAATAGTCAGAATGATGCTAAACTGCATGCTACTAAAGCAATGAATGGAGTTTAAATTCCTTTGAAATCCTATTTCAAGTTATTGCTAAAATTACAATTAGTGGCTTTGGTTGAGTAAAACTCTATATTTCTTTAATTTTTATAAAATATTTTCTGTGTTTTTCAGCTGGCTTCACAATGACTTGCAAGTGGCCGTTGTTGGCTCTCCTGTGAATTTGACCTACACATACAACCATCTAGGAGAGTCCCCACAGATACTTCAGGATCTTGCTTCTGGCAAACATGCATTCTCCAAGGTACACACAACTTAAGACAGTGATGTTAAATTCCACATGTATTGAGTAAGAACCTGAATTCCTCCGAAACAGATCAGAAGAAGAGTACCATGTTGTATATGGGGTTATTTGCTTTTAATCAAATGCACAGATGAGGTGATGATTACTGTGCATCAAGTATATGTAAACTGTTTAATGTATTCAGGTGTGTAAACTTTGCAGTGCAGGAAACTCCTGAATTATTTCTTGATATAAAACAGGCTGTTTCAGGTGCTCCTGTTTCCAGCATGTGTGGTTATCAAGGTATAGCTCTGTATTGACGTGGTAGTTTACTGCTTATAGCAGTTTCTCCTGGCTTTATCTCCAAATGAAATGTGGACCATTTTGGAACCATAGCTTTGCATGGAAGACTTACGGAGAAATTTTGGAACTTATTACATTATCTGCACCAGGAATTGTCTTCATAGCTGTGGAATGAATTTCTTGATTCTTTACCTGCACAGGTCCTCGACCAGGCCAAAAAGCCCATGGTGGTGGTGGGCAGTGCAGCCCTGCAGCGCAGTGATGGAGCAGCTATCCATGCTGCTGTGTCCACCATTGCACAGAATGCCAGGACTAAGAGTGGTGTTGGTTCTGACTGGAAAGTCATGAACATCCTCCACAGGTTTGCTTTGAAACTTTTTGGGGATGAGCTTTCTTTTACATTGGGCCTACACAAGTTACCACAATGTATGTGTGCACATTTCTTTGTGTACACACAAGCAGCTTAGTGGACTAAACCTATAGGGAATATAAAAAAACAGAAGTACAAACTAGCAGAAACTTTTTAATAAAAATAGGTTCCTTGACCTAGCAAACTCCATGAGATTTCATTAATCTGTTATATTCAAATGCAGAATTTAAAGTTTCAGTTTAGAAGTATAGAATACAAGAGAGCTTAATAATATCTACCACAGTGCTCAGCAGGATGCACAGCAGACCAGTGTCACTTGCTAAATGACTGCACTTTATCTTGAGGAAGAAAACAAAACGGCAAGAGTATTTAAATAACATGGTTTCTTTTAATATTCCTTTTACTCTGCAGTTTCTTAACTGAATAGTTAATAGAAAAGCTTAAAATGTTTTAATTTTAGAGCTTTTGACCGTAGTTATTCAGTCTGTTGTGACAGTACTCCTTTTAATAGGCAAGCTTCTCTTGGACAGTCCTTCACCACTCCCTTTCTGAAATTCCTACTGTCCAACTGACACCTCTGTAAAGGAAAAATTATTTCAATAAATGTAGTGGCGCTCAATTCCAGAGACTCAACGAAGTCCTTCTGCCAGAAGCAGCTTCATTCATGTAAAACTAGTGGAGTAAGAGCAGGGCTTGGTCCTCTGAAGGAAACTTGAATATAAAATCCTGCTGTTGAAACTGAAATATTCAATACCAAAACACTGATGAGTTAACCCTCATGATACTTTTTTTAACTGTGGTTTAGCAGTCTTGGATATTATTGACCTCCATACTTCAGGTGCACCATCCGTTCTACCTTAAGTGTAAAAAGCAACCTATTGAAACCCCTGTGTCTGACTGTTAGACAAACATGAGTTACATTGGAAAATCTGTTCTCTACAGAGAGAATCTTTTCTTGCTTTAAATAGAATTGTAAGTCTGGCACCTGATTATGCAGGATTATGCAAAACTGTTTCTTTGAAAAAGGAAAAGACTGCCAGAAAATGAGAATTGTTATTTCGTTCTTTTAAAAGTATTTTTATGTGTGAATAAATGAATAGTGATGAAATAGTGGTCTTAAGTCTTTGATGATTTAGGGTAGCTGATGGCCCAAGAGCTGGTTTTACATCTTCCACGAGTGCCCTAAATTAAAGGCTTGATGAGCTCAATTCATAGCTGAAATGTCATTTGGAGCATCAAGATTCACCAGTGAGCTGCCTGGCACTAGGCCCTGACTTGGAATGTCTCCCTTTATTTTTGCGATCCCATCGTAAATAGGTGGGATTCCCTGTGAAAACTTCAAATGGCATCACTCTGTCAAAATGCAAAACTGACTCAGTACTCTGTCAAAAATTTCATCTGCCTTTGTGCTTCTTGTTTGTCCTGTTACTATTAGGAACTTCTTATGTCCCATAGTTAGAAAAAGAAGTTAGGTCTGTTCTGATGGGAGAGGGAGAATTGTGAAATAACTTAAAGTCATAATGTGTTTGTTCCTACAGGGTTGCAAGCCAGGTAGCTGCTTTGGATCTGGGTTTCAAACCAGGAGTGGAGGCAATTAGGAGAAATCCTCCCAAAGTGTTGTATCTTTTAGGAGCTGATTCAGGTTGTATAACGCGTCAAGACTTGCCAAAGGATTGTTTTATCATCTATCAAGGTAATTAGTAGATGTAAATTAAGAAAGGCTGCTCTTTTAATATCTAGAGAAAAAGCCTAAACAGTGACGTAAAACCCTTTGAGAAATTCTAGACTTTGTTTTCTGCCAAGAAATAAAACATCTAACGCATAACTGAGATACTGATTACTTATTTCTTGGGTAAAAATGGGAAAGTGTTGATGAGTAATAAGGGAATATAAACCAGTATAGGTCTTCTGGAACACAGCTTCAGACTTGGCAGACAAAATGGCATTGGTTTCCAGCTGTTTTATCGTATGAAAACCTGATGTTGATTCACTACGAATCCTTGTTCCAAGAGCTCCCCAAATGTGAGTGACTATAGAGACTGAACTATCATTTACTCCTGCTTGTAGTCCATTCATTCTCCCCAGAGTATTTGGCAAGTAAGACCTCAGAGCAGTCAGCCTAACAGGCTTCGTATTACTGGTTAAGCAAAACTTAGAAACTTCTTCTTTTTCTGGGAACACAGAAATTCTGTATTGTGTTAGTAAAGCATTTCTTTTTATTTTGACTTACTTATGTCTTACATGGTTGTGTACCATTTCCTCTTTCCATGTATTTAGGGCATCACGGTGATGTGGGAGCTCCCATGGCTGATGTTATTCTCCCAGGAGCAGCATATACAGAGAAGGCGGCCACCTACGTGAATACTGAGGGTAGGGCCCAGCAGACAAGAGTAGCCGTAACGCCTCCTGGGATGGCAAGGGAAGACTGGAAAATCATTAGAGCTGTCTCTGAGGTACTGCTGCTGTTATAAATTGCTTCAAGTAAAAGTATACTGGGAGGTTAAGTTCCTTTTTGGAAACACTTCCACTTTTTAATGTAAAAAGAGGAACATTTTCAGGGAAAGAAATAACTGTAGTTTTAAGAAGTAATATTTTGTATTGAATCCTTTGTTATTTCTGTGAGTTAAATAATATTGTTTTGCTTTTGAGGATAGCACTAACATTGTAGCTGCTGTATGCTGTTGGAATGCATAATGGGTGAAGCTTTGTCTGCAAATTCTCTAGGTCTTCATGAAGTGCTTTAGAGGAAACTGTTGGGAGGATGCAGTCTCTTGCTCTTTAGAAAGAAAACAGCATGGACTCTTGAGGACAGGATCTGATAAGGATTAATAAGTCAAATATGTGCTTACTAGTCACAGGGAATAAGATGCATTGAGAATTGCATCAACTTTTATCTCATTTGGTGGTAAGCTGAGGAAAGTACAAGCGACATCTATATGGAAGGAGAAAAGTACTTCTTTTCTTTTTTCCTTCGTATAGCAAACAGGACAGGCTGGTTTTTTAACCTGGGGAAGTGCTGACTGTGTAGGCATCAGAAGTCCAAAAGAACACCATGACTTTGCTTCAGTTTGTACACTCTAATTGCCTGTGTTTTCAGGAGTGTAGATTTTTCCTGATTTTACTTTAGGTGTGTTAATGGATTGGTAATCCAAACCCCTACGAATTAAATCTCTAGACTTGATGGCATTTCTTTCTGTGAATCTCTTAGTTGGCTGGTATGACCTTGCCTTATGAGAACCTCGATCAAATACGGAAGCGTTTAGAAGAAGTATCACCTAATCTGGTTCGATATGATGACGTGGAAGAGGCTAACTACTTCAACCAGGCAAATGAATTGTCAAAGGTAACCAAAACAGAAGCATCTTGGCATGATTTAGTGCTGCTATATAGCTTGATACTTTTTTTTTAAAATGGGCCTTCTTCATATGTAGTACAACAAGCATTCTTTGACCTACACTGAATGCAGAATTCCCTAAACAAATGCTTTGGTAATGAGTTCCTATCATAAAGGTGACTATCTTTCTTTTCCTTTCCCATCGCAGTTAGTGAAACAACAGCTTCTTGCTGATCCTCTTGTTCCACCTCAGCTCACAATAAAAGACTTTTATATGACAGGTATGTATAGTGTGGCCTTTCCATTCTGAAATCAGCAATACATTGTATTTAGCTTTACAGTAAAATTCTTATGATGCATTTAAAGTTTTCCACTAAGAGTGGAAGTCTTTTGACTTTTTAGTCTTTCAAAGAAACAAAATTTTTCAGTAAAATTATTTAGAATTTACATAAAGCACAGACTATTTTCAGCTAAGCAGCTTAATATTTATCGTCTTTGTATCGTCTTGTACTAAATTTTTTTATATTGTCTCTGCATACAATTTTTAACATAACGGTTACAACACACTGATGTTTGGATTGTTTTTTTCAGATTCCATCAGCAGAGCATCCCAGACAATGGCCAAGTGCGTGAAAGCTGTTGTTGAAGGTGCTCATGCAGTAGAAGAGCCATCCATCTGCTAGAGACTAATCAGAATGCTAGCACCTCCATCCAACTATTTGTTGCAGTTAACTGCTGTGACTGATACATTTTTTTTTCAAAATCTATTTGACAGGCTGTTGTATTTTTTTTCTTCATTCACATTTTCATCACTTCAGATAGTCCCATAATATTACAGGACTGTTGTTATGTCTAAGAGAACATGCAGCACTCAACCAGAGGCAGGGTACATGATGATTGTATACAAATAAATTATAATACCAAACAATCAGTTACCTGTGTAATTCATGTAGCTCATGTTTCTTCCATGAAAAGAATTCAGTAAGAAACTTGGACTCAGTAAATCTTGATTTGCTAGGAACAAGTCTACATGACAAAAATCCTAGATTGTAACTTTCTTCCAGAGTATCCAGGTATCTTAATTTTAAGCCCTGGTTAGAATGTGAGCATGCTATTTTTGTAATGTGCTTTCAAAGCAAGTTGCCCCTCATACCTGGTTTTGTCAGTGTTCAGACCTATCACTCCTCCAGGTATTGGTATGTTTCTCCATTCCGTTTCAGTTGAGAAGCTACTCAGGTAGGAAATAATTTTGGTGTGAAAAAGAACAGCAGTCTTCACACAGCTTCCACATGCTTTAAAAATCAGCAATCAGATAAAAGCCCTTTACACCAGTTCAAATACAGAAAAGATCTCAGAATAGTTTCACTGTGCACTGATCTTTTTATAGCAAAGTGGGGGAAGGGGTTGTGTTTGACATCTTTTGGTTGGCTGGTGGTTGGTTTTTTTTTTAAGCTTTAGAATGAATTCAGTGATTCTCTACTATAGTGGTTAATGTAAGTTTGGAAGAAGGATAACTTCCTTTTCAGCAGGGCTTAGAGTAATTCTTCCAGGAATCATCTAAATGGGAACAGTATCATAAAGCCATCACTTCCACTGTATTATTTAAAAAAGAAAATGTTAATTTTGCATGAGGAAAAGCTACATTTTTTCAGTGTAGTATAATCATGAGTGCATGGGAAAGCTGCTGTAGAAGCCTTAGCTTTATAAATTTCTTTTTTCTTCCATGCTTGAAATTTTTCAGTAACAAATAATTTTTTAGAAATTTTCTTTCTGCCCCAGAAAACTTCCTGGTCATCCTGGTATATCACAGTGGTTACACGAGCTAAGTCTTAAATGTTGGGTATTGTTTTCTTGTCATGGGACAAAAAAAAAGGCAAATATTCACTTTATTCAAAGATACTATAATGCCTGTTAGTGAGACATTGAGAGATACTGCGTTCTGTTTTTAATGTGGCAGTTCACAGGACCTCGTAAGTGTGTGTATGTGACCAAGTATAGCATAAAACCTTCATACTGTCCTTGTGGAATGTTACTTCTTTAGAAGGAAGAGGGGTTTGTTGGCATACAAAAATAGAGATATGGGACATATCCCAAATGGTTTAAGAAGAAAGGGTGTAGCTGAATCCTATATTCAGCAAAACATTTGGTTCTCAGATTGCTGGGATGAAAACTGTTTTTCCCCCTGAAAATCCATGTTGTACAAACACAGAAGAATAAGTTCAGCTGTGCAACAAGTCAGTTACCACTTCAGAATTTATAAAGGTTCAAAGGCTTTAGATATTTTTTTTCTTAAATGTTATTGCATTATTTAACTCTGGGAGCTCTGGAACACTTTTTGGGGTTTTTGAAAGCTCTACATCCTTCAGTTAGTATGTATAAAGATTCAAAAAGTGTCCAGCCCTTATCTGGAAAGGCAAAAAAGATAAGTACATGTGCTGCTGCTTGTCCTCTTTCTACCCTCTTTCCCACCTAACTAGTCACCAAGTACAGAATTTTTCAGCCAAACTTGGTAATAGCAACAAGGCTCTGTACAAATTTGACTGTTAGAAACTAGATAGTAAAGACAAATCTAAATTAGCATTCTTATCAACTGAGCTTACAGTGTAGCCCTTCCCTTATCTCTTCTGTTTGCTCTGCTGGCTGGACAGTCAGTGCACATGTGGACTTTTGCCCAGGTAGCAATGAAATCATAGCAGGGGTCTGCAAAAGAAAGGAACTGACATAGGCTGGGCAAACTACTGGAACAAAAATTACAGAAACAGGGCTATTCATGCAATTTACCTCTGCTTATTTAAAAGAGAACGTTTAAAGTTAGTGCTACTACTTGCTAGTCCTGAAGCTTCAACCTCAGATTAGAGAATTATGAGAGAGCAGCGATGAAGAGCTGGGAGATAAACACGCTTCACGTATTGTTCTTGCCTGTTAAAGTAAGGGCTGATCGGCTGGGTGATGCACTGCCTGAGCGGTCAGTGCTGGAGGTGGGCGGGGGCTTTGTTACGCTTTGGTTTAGAGCTGAGCCCAGATCCTCCCGAGATGCCATTCCCCGAGTGCAGCCCTAGTGCCACCTGGTGGCCAACCGGCAAAACTTCTCACCGGGTTCATCGTCAGTTCTTATCTCGCCTGTTCCCGTCGCTCCTGCCTGGAGGCAGCCTGACAGAGAACAGGTATGTGTGGGCACAGATGGATGCGGTTAGCCATCCATGCTCCGAACACAGCACCGTGTAAACACAGCTCGTGCGTGCAAGCAATTAACCCCAAACACGACAAAGATTAAACCTACCCCTTCTGTACTCCTGTCTTCAGCAGGTGGTGAGGAGTGGAGAAGGAAAAGGATGTGTTAGTTCAAGGTAAAACCCTAAGCACTTACACTTTCAAACAAGTTTAGGCCAGGTGCAGTCAGATCAAAGAGAAACAAACTGCAGGCAGATTTAAGTATCTAAGCCTAAAGCTGTGATTTTAAAACAAACAACATTAAAAAAAACCCAACCCTATTCAATAGCCACCTTACTGAAAGCAACAGCATCCCACAGGTACATCCTTATAGTTCCAAAGGGAGAGCGATTTAAACCCTGGGCAATGCAGTGAGCTTCTTCAATAAAAAGAATGTGGTCCCAAACAGAAGTCAAGTCAAACAAGATATGTTCTTAGTAATACTCTGAAACATCTAACAAAATTAGGCCAGTCATAAAAATAGTTCTAACATATTTTTAATGTATTTTGAAGCATAGCTAAAGGCAGAAAAGGAAGTGTCTATAGCATTTCCCCAGGAAGTAAAAGATTTGGGATCAGTGCCTCTTCTGAGGCTGACAGATTCTTGCAAGACTGTCTGCTACATGGTGCTTGGGGGATGTGCTGTATTTTACTATTGAAACCAACAGAAAAGCAGCTCAGGGTCATAGCTCTAAAGGGAAAGCAGAGTAGCAGACTGGCATCAGCCTTAATCCAAAGAGAAAAGGTAATAAAACTTCACTTCCATCCCTGTCCCTACATCCCCTCCAAACAGTCGTTAAGCCAAAACATCCTCTCCCAAAAGAAGACAGTCTCTTAATAATGATTTGTTGTGTTGTTCTTCGAATGTTCAATTAGATGAAATCACCTTTGGTGATGAAGGGTTGAAAGACTGACTCTTTTCAGGCACTCACAGGACAAACAGAGAGTGCTAACAAGCAAACCAACAGAAGAGGATTTCATAGTGAATATCAACATGGAAAAAAGGTAAAAATAAGTAAATGGGGAATTCCGGAGAGCAGCTAAAAGTTAAGGACTTCACTGACAACTGAAGTAAGCTTTTTATCAGGAGTATAAGAACCCCGCAAAATGTCAAAGCATGTTAAGTTCTCCCAGAGTTACCTGATAAGTTGCATTGCTCAAGAAGCAGCTTTTAAATTCCTATTTAAAACCAACAACAAAAAATAAACACAAAGCCAAACAAAACATGCTATTATTAATAGATGTTAACATATTGTTATTATTATTCATAAAATGCTAAATGGGCCCAAGTACCTTTGGGAACAAAACACTGAAATTTACAGAGTCACAAGGAAAACTTTGTTCAGAAATGTATGCCAAATCCTTCACTCTGTGCGTGGCCCTCTTCCTTGTGTAAGGTTTTATCCAAAGGACACTTTACAGTAACACGTATTAGCTGATGGAATGATGTCAGCAACATGTCCCACAGTACCTAGGTAACCCCAACTCTCCACAGGTGAGCACAATACAAAAATGGCACAGAGAATCATAATCAACATATATAGAACCTTGTGATTCAAACAATATGAGTGATTCCATAATCAGCAAAGCCTGCTATGCTAAACACTGCTAATAATTTTTGTTTTCCTCCAGCTACATGCAAGAATCTATTCACAGTGCCTAATGCTGAGAAGCCTACTGAGATTTAGAAGCATAATAGCTAGTAGATATCTCCTCACTCAGCCAATACTGAATTCTGAATATACTTAACTAATTTAACTTTTAAAAAAAGTTTTATTTCTTTTTGTCACCTTCTGTACACCTGTGTTTATGTTTGAAATGGATCAGAGATGAGAACCATGTATCAAAAAGAAACAGTAATACTAAGAGCAAAAAGCTTCATGTATAACAACGAACTTTCAAAATCCACTGGAATCTCATGACCCTCCACACTAATTAAGCCTTATGCTTTGATGTTAGCTCAGCTCCAACTATTTTTGAAAAATCCTGCATGCTTTTCATTTCTCAATTATCCATCACAGGATATTCCACACCTTTGTTGGAAGCTACTTTCAGAAGACTAAGAGATCGCTGATCTGGTCCAGAGTGGAAATTCTCATCTTTCCAATTTGCAGTGGTGACCAATACCCACTGTACAATGAATGTAAATGAACATCTGGACTAATAGCAGAAAGAAGGACTGGTGATAAAGTGTGTAGCTTCTTAACCACTACAATTACAGTTAATGAAATATCAATAGACAGAAGCAGATAGTAAAAATACAATTATATACTTTGAATTAACAGTGGGCTTCCCAGTAAAATGGGATGGTATTAGAGCATCCTGTTGGGACAGTTTATTCCATTCATTTGTCTATTTAAAGAAGTCTCCACAGATGCCCAACGTACTCTGGACAACCTTCCCACAATTAACAGTGTTACTATTTTGTCTTTGCTGAGCTTTAGGAAGACAATACCATTTATTTAATGCAGATTAAAATACACATTGATAATGAAGAACAGATTAGTGAAGTCTTATTTAATTACTATTTTCAGTACAGTTCACTATCAATTAATTATATTATCATGTAATAGCTAGCATACATCTTATCCCAATTGGTTAAACAGTTCTGCAACCATACTCCTACTGAAATCCACAGCGAAATTCCTATCGCTCAAAAAATCTTTAATGAAGCCCCTAAGACTCAGGAAAACAAGGCCAGTCATCTGTACTTTATGTTGCTTTGCTAGCATCTATGACTTTAAATGAAGTAAGGCAAAGTTACTTGGTTGTGCATATGGTTTGTCCTACACTTTCAGCTGTGCTATCTGCCATGCAGGAGTGCACTAAAACATGGGTTTGAAGGAGTTTAGCAGATGAATCAGGAAACTCAATTTATGCCATAACTTGGGTGTATTTCCTAGAGAAAAATCCTCAAACTGTAGACATTGTTTTTAACATAGGGACTCTGATGTTTGGAAAAGTGGCAAAAAGTATGCTGGTTATCAAATACATATGACTGCAGCAGACAGAATAACTGAAATCCAGATATGCTAGAGACAACCACTGCTATACAATTTCCATGTTAAAGAATTGCTGAAAAATAAGAATAACCATTTTTCAATAGTACCAATATGCTGGGCTTCAATGGTCAGCTTGACCCCAGAACTTGCCACTATTAAATAAACCAATACCACATAACAGCTTTAAATGCCTGAAGACAAGATCCTCTATACAAATGTGGCTGTCCATATATGAAAGTCTCTAATTAACCTCTGTACACTTCACAACATTCACCTGCATTTTAAAAAAATTGCTGATCTCAAGCATTTGAAGACATTGGAACTGTTTCCTCAGACTGTGTGTGTCTTTCAAGGAATAATACCAAGATGCTGACATTATAACACTATTTGTGGAAAACCCCAGACTCTTCATCATATGCACAGAGCTTAAGTCACGCTTCAGAAATTCTTGAGGTCTGCACTCAGGGTTAGTATGACCTTGTGAGAGAGTCAAGGTTCATTTCTTGATGCAGTTTCCTCCAGTAACTAGTACACAACCTAAAGCATCTATTTCATTGCTTTTATTAGACTCACAAAGCTTATTCACTATGTCCCTGCCCTCTGTCTCACTATTAGTACAAGCGAGACACATCAGCACAATATGCCTCATTAGCCAAGAACCAGTGATTTACAGAACATTCATGTTCTCTGACCACTCTGTGCTCAAGCACACAATAAGTTTCCTGGCTGGAGCAGTTGATCCAGGGATGTGGCTGCTTTAAAGTTAAGGCAGACAGACCTATTCTGTTACGAAGTAATGGAATTTACAGAATACAATTCTGCATGTTGTACAGAGAATGTTTCTGCTTTGCATTCACACACTGTCCTTGTACAGTAATCTCATAGCCCAATGTGTTCTCCAGCGTAACTTCAGAGCACTGCTACTCTATCAAATACCGCATCTCCCAACTTAAGAGTCTTGACTATAAAGATAAGTAAATCTTTTTCTAAATCTTTTAATTCTACATTACTAAAGCTAGCAGACTCTGCTCCTTTAGGTTATTACTGTATAACATTTTATTGTAGCAAAACAAATAAAATAATATTTGCATTTTTAGTAAGTTAATGAAAAGCAAATTACTCTCAAGTAAATAAAGACAATTTTGTTAAATAAATTCCTCCATCAAGTATAAATTTCTGTTTCTCTTGAATGATTACACAATGGTCCATGTAACTAAGATCTACTGAATTTTTCCTCTTTACTTTGTCTTCCATTTTTTTCATACAAGATACTAAAAAATATCCCATTTCAAGTTTTCCTATTCCAAACTAGATTCAAAACGTTTCTCCTTTTGCTTAGCATTAAGCTTCTGGCTTCACAATTAACACACAGATCAAACAGATCTCAGGATGTCACCAAAATGTGTAATGCTACTATAATGCATGTTTAAATTTAGGCATGCAAGTAATCCGATTAAAGCCAGTATCTGCAAAGTCAAGCACATAAGCCAAAGAAAAGGTTCAATATTGTTTCTGTGTTCAGGTTCTCAAGTGCATTCACAGCCACTTCTCTGAAATGTTGTATCATGTGCATTCCATTAAAAAAATACTATCCCAAGATACTAAGTGTGTTGTACAGATATTCCCAAGAGTACCACAGAGAGATGCAGCATAGACTGGTTGTTCACAGTGTGCCTCTCTTCCTAAAACATAAAAAATATCTTAATAGTCCAATGAAGAAAACTTGAATTATAGTTGAATTATAGTGATTACAGTTAAAAGTAGCAATTCTCTTGTTTAACACAATGGTAGATACAAGACATTACTTTCTGCACAAATTTGAATTTGGTATTCTAGCAAATCCTACTGACTCGGTAAGAGTTTTATGCAAGGAAGTATAGAGGGATCCTTCAAACACTTCTGAATTATTAATCAGGCCTGCAAGCACTTGCAAACCTGGGGTCTGAGAATTTGGCCCTTTACTTATTTAGAATAAAAGGAAATTAGATTATGCTGCATTTGTTGAATTTCTAAATCCATTGAGATAATTTATTTGTAATATTTCAAAAGGTTTGGGTTTTTTTAATCATCTCATACCTGCCCAACATTTTTAAATCCTGTCATTCCCATAATGAATTTTAAGTATAGAATTTAAAAGTAGTTTCTGTCAAAATAGCTTACAAAAAGAATCATCATACTTCATGGTCCAAAGCACACAATAACGACTGGTAAAATTATGAAGTACCCTAATTATTGCATTACTCCTATACAAAATCTTTTGAAATACAATAAAGCAGGAACATAATTGATTTTTCTTTTTTTTTTTTGGTTTTCTAATGTCAGAGCAGAATAATGCATTTAATAGATTAGTAGTTTGATACAGAAAAAAAACTCCTATGCAATAACTCAATAGAACGCAACACTGGATTATTAAAATGTGCAAGGTAGACTAATCACAATTTTAAAATTTCCAGCTGAACAAAAAATAAAGTTTGACGCACAGACCTGCTGACTTTTAACTATACTTTAATTCAAATTTGTTTATCTAAATGAAAAACCCACTATCAACACAAACTACACTCACCATAACGGGCTGGGCAAACTCAAAGCATATTTTGAAATGTGGCTGTATATAAAGACAGAAATTTTTTTTCCTAATATTAAAGGAACGGAACTAAACCAACATATTTTAGATTTGACAGGGGAGAGGTTGATAACATGCTAAGTAATTCAGTACCTTCATTCACGTGACCTTAGTCTGACTGCAGTTCCAACTAGCCTATAGCACCTGAATAATTCTTACAAGGGAAAAAACATAAATTAATGTATAGCTCATTAGTTTCCTAATTATTTACCCTTCCTTCGAGACAAATAAAATGGCATCTTTGCAGTTCATTTCTGTGCATAATACTACTGCAAGAAACGTTACCATAGGTCTGCTGAATACAGAGATCAGTATCTTCACCTCTAGATACACCATAGCATCCAACATTGTTTTGACAGCATTTAATATATCTTTTACAATCTAATAAAAGCATCTGCAACAACCTCCCCCCCCACTATTAACTTATATTACAAGACACTGTAATATAAACTTACAGCATTTCTCAACTCTGTAAATAAGTCCGGAATAAGATTCATAAATGTCAGGAACAAAGCCCCCAGATCAAAACAGTAACTTAAAAAGAACCAAACCGAATTATTAGAAGGCTGCAAAGTGCTTTGAAAACATTAAAACCAAAACTCAACTATTGCCCCCAAATTGCTTGCTATGAGTTCTGTTTTTGCACATCCCATCCTGAAGGGCAGACAATGCTACATTTATGACAGTACAATTTCTCAGATATATATATCTTACAGGTTTCCCTCACTTGCATTAAATCCTCCACAGTTTCTCTACATACCCTACTCTAGAAAAATTTAAAAAGTAAAAATAAAAAATAGCATTTTTTCCTACCTGTACATTCAGCTTTATTTATAATGGCTTGAAAGAGAGAAAGACGTAATAGTACAATTGCACCAAACTATCCTACATCCATCTCAGCTGTTCTACTGACAGTATGAGTACCAAAAAAAAGTTACATGAACTTTCACAATTACACATCAATTTTTAGCATTATCACGCAATGACAAAAAAGTTATCAACTTTATATATACAGAAAAAATATTTTTTTAAGAACCACAAAGTTACTAAAAATATATATTATACCATACCTTTTTTTTTTCCCAGAGAGTTGATCTTAACAGGTTATAAAGAAAATTATTTCTTCAGCCACAAGTCTTTGTATTTTATTTTTATTTAAAATAAAAAGTCACACAAATGATAAAATATTTTGTTTTGGCCGTTTGGCTCCCTCCGCCAAATTGACACTTTATAAAAACCTTCTGTACTTTTTTCCCCCTCCCTCTCTCCCTCTCTACTACCTCCAAGATGGTAGGAAAGTTGTTGTTTTGGAGGGCAGAGGAGCCGCTCTCTGATGTTATGTCCTCTCGGTGCCTGTAGTGGTGCTGTAGGAGGCTGCTGGCTCTCTTCTTGAGCAGCCCCAGCAGCCCTGCCTTCTTTGCTGGAGAATATATTCAGGGATTCCCCTTAATAATCACCTACCCTCTGAGCACTTTGTAGTTTTAAAATAATAAAGAGCCCCCAAAGCTTTCTCCCCACAAAAAGCAGGATCTTCTCAGAGACAGGGGGGCAGCAGCTCCTCAGCACAGAGCCCGAGCACATTCCCAGTCCCTCTGCTGGGGAGGAAACTCTGATCTGTCAGCCCAACAGAGGGAAAGGGGGGAGAGGAGAGAGAGGAGGGAAAAAAAAGCAGCTGGAAAGGTAAGCCAGGCCCGGCCTGCATCCCCGGGCTCGCGTAGCGCGGCAGGCGGTGCGGAGGGTGCAGGGCGGGCGGGGAGGTGGGCTACGCGAGGCCGGGGATCGGCCGGGGCGGCGTAGGCCGCGGCGGGGGGTGCGGGGAGCCAGGGGGCTTTTTGAGCCTTTCGGGCGCCGGGAGGAGTGCCGGAGGGTGGTGAGACGGCCGCCGGAGCCCAGCGGGAGGGTCGGGGTGCGGCGCCTTTGCCCGGGAGGTGAAGGGCGGCGGGGTGAACGGGGCGGGGGGGCGCTAGGCCTCGGCGCGGCGCGGCCCGGCCGCTCCGCTCCCCGCCCCGCCGGGCCCCCCGCGCCGGGCCCCGGGCCCAGAGCGGGCCGAGCCCCGCCGCCGCCGGGGCCGGACGGTCGGGGGGAGGCGGCGGGGGCGCCGCGGCCGGGGCTGCTCCCCCCACCCCCCAACACCCCGCGCGGGCCGAGGGGGCCGCGGGACGGGGGGGCTGGGAGCGGCATTAATTTGCCGAAATGACTTTTAATGAGCGGCGGGGGGGGCGCACCCCCTCCCCCAGCCCGATGCGGGGCCGTAGCGGCGGAGGCGGTGCCGGTCCCGCGGGGCTGCGCCGGCCGCGGCCTGGAAAGTTTCGCGGCGTTTTTGGGGTGCCTTGCCCCCCCCCACCGCCGCCGCCCACCCTCCGCCCGCGGCTGCGGGGCCGGTGCCGGCAGGGCGGGGGCACCCCGGGATGTGGCCGCGGCCCCCCCGCCCGTCCTGTGCCCCCTTGCCTCCCCCCCCCTCCGGTGACCCCCTCCGGCCGGGCCGGCGGTGGGCGGATTCGCCGCACAACTTTTTGGGAGGGAGTGGGGGTGCGGAGATGCCCTCGCAGTGCCCCCCCCCACCCTACAAGCTGCCGGAACGTGTGGCCCCGGCCCGGCCCCCGGGGCCGGGGGCGAGGGGCAGGGGGTGTCCCGGCCGCACCTTCGCGCCCCGACACGTGTGGGGCCGGCGGCCGCCCGAGCCCCGCCGGGGCTGGGCAGGGGTCCCTCAGGCACCCGCACTGTCCCGGGACCCGCTGGCGTTATCGGGACATGGGCAGCAGCGCACTGGCCCCTCAGCCTGAGGAGGGAATCTCCTCAGCAGCCCCTACACAACCAGGGCTGTGTCTG
This sequence comes from Lepidothrix coronata, assembly GCF_001604755.1. NCBI lineage: Eukaryota > Metazoa > Chordata > Aves > Passeriformes > Pipridae > Lepidothrix > Lepidothrix coronata. Next base: position 4,238,190 of record NW_016690187.1, read on the forward strand.
GCCGTGAGCCCCGGCCCCTCTCATGTCCCCACTGGGGCACCTCGGCTGTCCCTGTGCGCCGGGGACCCGCTGGGCTTGGGGGGGTGTGTCTCTGTGAGGTGCTGCTGCCCCCCAGGACTGCAAATGAAAGGATCCTTTTTTTCAGGGAAAAGAACGTCTGGTAGTTGTGAAGTGAGTGCACTGGGAGACCCACCAACGCGCTTCACCCCGCACAGGTGAAACAGCTCCGGTTTCTAATGCGGGAGGTGGCGCGTTTTGGTCAAATGTTCCTTAATATGTCTTTTAGCTCAGAATGCTAATGGCTTTGTACAAGTAACCTCAAATGAATTTTAGAAATTGCAGTAACACTCACCTTAAGCCTTATACCATCTGATTAAAATACATAGATCTATAGTTAGTTCTAACTTTGTTACTCAACAACATATGATGAAGGTTTATTTTAAGGCCCTTTTCAGTTTTTGAGGATTGGGAGACTTAAAAATGAAATCGACAAAATTAGGGCAGTGCGTAGGTGAGTGCCCTGTCCTATTGACACACCTGTACAGGCAGTGTTTCATGCTAAGACCATCCCCACCACTGCTGATTGCTGAACTGGAGCGCTTGTGTTTTGTATGAAGCTGTCACTTACAAGCTGGCAATGTTCAGCCTTTTACATGAATTGTTTGTAATATATATGAAGATCAGACAAGTTTTATAAATCGTAAAGCTAAATTATCTCCAGAAGGCCACCCAAAATTTACTTACTGAGAGTTATTTTGATGTTCAGTATTTTTGTGATGAGTGGAATGAATTTGTACGTAGGGCCTGGTCCTACAGAAGTGCATATACTTTGTTCTCACAATATGGTAAATCATCAGGAGGTACAAATTTATTGTAATACTACACTGAAATTCCAATAGCTTATAACTGCTGAAAGACTGCTCTACGAGGAGCTCTACTGCTTTATTTATTGAGTATTCCTTCTGGAGCAAAAATAATATTTCTGTATTGTGTGAAAATAAGCTTGTTTGCCTTCATAGTATTGGGACTAAAAATAAGACTAAGGTATTTTGCTTAACCTCATATTCAAGGGCAGGTTATCTGTTATTTGAATGAATAAAAGACTTGGACTTTTTTTTTGTTCAAGTACAGATGCAAAGGGCGGTATGTTTAATCTCTGCTTTCTTTCAGGACCATGGTTTTGATATTTTGAGATAACATTTTTAAAGTGCATTTCTCCCATGTTGCAATGGCCTAAATATTCCATTTCTTGCTGCATCTGAAGGCTGCCTCTCTGCCTGCTCACCCTAACCCTAACCTGGGCCTGTTTAAAACTGTGTTGAAATAAGTGAGCATCTGTCTGTGAGGATGTGATTGCAGGACTGGGGCCTGAGACCTTCTGCTCAAATAGAGAATTCCTTGTTCAAAGACTTTCAAGATATGGAGCCCGTCTTGAACCTTAGGTCAGGAATACCGATGTCTAGAAAATTTTTTGAAACCTATAGGAATGTGCTCTTGGCAATAGTTATGAATCTTCCTACCTAAGATCTTTTCTCTTTAGAAATCCTTCGAAGTTTCTAAAATTCCTGGGGTCTTAAATATTTGGTTTTAGGCTTTGGGATATCTTTGTCAAGTTTTCTATAAGATACTATTTATCATTAGTGAATCAACTGAAATGAAAAGTTCATTTGTTGTAGGAAAACAAAAAGAAGAACCTGGTCAGTTTGGTAACAAAATGAGTTACTTTTCCACTTCTTAGTTATGTTTTCTCCTGTTGATTTGAACTAATTATAAGTCTCTTAAGTTCTCTAGTGGTTATTACTATTAGGAATAATACTTCAATTCTATATTTATTACATTATATTCTGGAACATAATCTGTATTACCAATGTTGCCTAAAATACTCTACTGCTTTTCTCTTAATATATCTGCAGTATAAACTGCCTTTTTCCAGAGTTGAAATAATAAGCTTTCTAAAAGGCAGAATGAGGGCAATGTTGCTTCTGTCTTCCTAGGTAGATCTTAACATATGAAAAAAGTAGTCCAAAATATGATTCCAGGTGGTAACTAAAAATATCTAGTAAGATCTTAACATGTTGAGTGCCTTGATCTGTCAGGTTACTTGCATGTATGTTGCAGTACCTGCACTTCACAGGTCTTCTTGAGTAAGGATTGTACTCTAGTTAATAAAAGCATTCTGTACAGGAACTCTTGTAGTTGGCTTTAGTTGCTTCCCAGTGTTCTCTGTCTCAGTATGAATGCTTTTACTGACAAAAAGACTCTTGTTTCCAGAATTACAGAAGTCTTGGTTTGGTAGTTGAGTATCGTAGAGAATTGAGCTGTTAAAAGACTAGAACTAAGCCAAAGTTATGGTTAGATCGCAGAAGGGGGACAGAGGTTACAACTTTGTAGTATTGATGTTGATCACAATTAGATGTGATGCAGAACAAAGCACTTCAAAGAGAGGTATTAGTTGCTATGAAACAGAAAAATTAATCTTTCTGCTTTTCTCTTAGAAATGTAATTTTTGCTAATACTGATTGGAAAAGTTTTGCTATAAGTCAGCTTTAAATGCATGTCTTTTTGTCATGAATTTTATGGTCTCTGTACATCTCTGAGTGGATTCCATGTTGCCAAACATCATACACTCTGTGTATTTTCTTAGTCTCAGCAAAAGGATCAGAGAGTGGCAATGCAAGTAATTGTTCCTTCTTGGTCAAGTTTAGGAATTGATAAAACTACCATTTATGCTGTTTGTGTTTGTGGAAAAGCTGAGGTTCTTATAGATCCACGTTCCACTTCTGGCCCCAAGTTAATGGTTTTGGAAGCATATGGAGAGGATTGTAGCTTGTCTATGAGATGCCATGAACACAGCAAGCAATTTAACATGAAATTTGTGCTAATATTAGCAAAAGCAAAGCAACACAGTTAAGACCTCTGTAGTCGTGGCTTTTGTTTGGATGCAGTGTGTGAAGCTCTGAGCTCAGTCCTCTTAATTATACATCTTTTAACCACCAGCATATAATTGCCTTGCAATTTACAATGCTTTTGGGGATTCCATTGCCTAAACGGGTCTTACGTACATTGAATGTTAAGTTCTGAGCATATGTTTAAGAATGTATCAACCCACATGATTTAAAATATTCTAATATTTTCGTCGCAGCATTTGCTTAAAATGACTGATTTGAGTTTTGAGGCTATAATGCTTTGGGCTTTCTCGTAGTGACTAAGCCATTAACTTCAATGCAGACTACAGATGATGTCAGGTACCAGATTTCTGTATGACATAATGCTGGTACTCAGGTATGGTATAGCAAAGATTGCCCCTAGAGTTTTCTGCTACACTGTTTTCTAGGCTCCCTGAAGAACTGTTTAAGTGTTTTGGAAAAGGGTATTTAGAGTGCAGACCTACAACTTTGTTGTCTTGGAGCTGATGTGCACTGCAAGGTAGCTGATTATGCCTGCTTGCTGGTACTAAAAGCAGCTGGGAGCTGGCTTCTTCCAGTGTGTGATAGCAGGTATTGGCAGTTGCACAGGTGTGTACCTGTGTGTATTGAAGTCTTTAATTTCTCTTTTTACGGTCATTTTGCAAACCTCCTTCTGTTTTGTGGACCACTAGTGGCTGCACTCAGCAGGACAAGTAGCTCTTCTCTAAGTGCTGGTGTCTCACAGTGTGGCCTTGCTCTGTGTCCTGCCTGTCCTTGCTGGGGTGCTAAGTTTGTTAGTATTCACATAGGGCTTTAGCCAGAGGGAGGAGATTTTCTTCCAGTCAGCTGCTCAAGAATAAAAAATGGGAGAAGGCGAGAAATTAATGCGTTATGAAATGACAAGTGTTAGTGGTAACCTCGTAAGAACATGAGAAATGCTCTGCTGGATCAGATCGGGTTGAATCCAACCTAATGTTCTCTCTTGGACAGTAGGAATAAGTGATGCTATTTAGGAAGAGCATGAAAGCCCAGCCACTTTTCTTCTCTTACTCCTCTGCCATCCATATTTGTTAAAGTGGTCATGCTAGCAGGTACATTGCTTATGTGCCCATTGTCTACAAACTTTCCTATTGTCTTTTTGAACCTGATGGTACTATCTGCTTCCATAGCCCCCTGTGACAGCAAGTTCCAGCAGTTTAATATGTTTTGAGTCAATCTCTTAGTAACTTCATCAAGCATCTCTAGTTCTAATATTGTGTGATATGGTATATGACCATTCTGTATTCACCTTATTTCCTACCATGATTTTTTAAACCTCAGTCATGTATTACATCATTTGGCAAGGACGCACATTTTTGGATTCTCTTCAGTTCTTTGCCCTGTTGCTTCTAGCTCAAAATCTTTTATTTAGAAGCAGTTGGTTAAGGCATGTCTAGGTTCCTCAAGAAGCAGCCTCTGGTTTCTCATTCATGGGTTGTGGCTAAAGCTAGTTTGAGCACATATGGGCATAACTTATGTTTCTGTTGAACCTTTCTACAGCTTTGGTGTAGAGTATAAGTGCAAATCCGAAACAGCTCCCGGAAAGTTTTGTATCCTGATATTTTTACAGTGAGTACAGCTGCTTAAGCATTTGATTTTTCCAGGGGAAGTCCATGTTTCCGTCATCTCTTACTGAATCCTGTGGGACAAAAATAATTTCTCCCCCACCCACTATTTAGCTAAGTGTAGTTTCAGTTCTCTTCAGTTAAGTGACATGTGCGTATTCCATGTTCGTGCTACTTTTTATGTAGCAGCAAAAAGCTCTGTTAAGAACTCCTGTATATTGTTAAAAATAAAACACTGCATCAGATTAAATCAGAATGAATAGATTTAAATGTCTTCATTATTTTTATATATGTGTGTTTATATATACATAAACACACGCTTACATGATATGCTATGGAAGTAAAAAAAAAAAGCTCTTTTTAGATTAAGTACAACTTCAGTCTCTGATCCTGGCAGTGTATCCGCATAGTGACATGTCTTTTGGGGAGTCTCTGTAGGGATCTACCAATAACGATATAATTGCAAGTTTGGGAAAGTTGCTGTGGATTTTTTTTAATGTAACAATGTCTTCTAGATATATTAGCTTTCTTGTTCATTGCACTGTAGTTGCACTAGTTGATTCCTATCAGGATTTTTAACATGGTTATATTTGCATGAGCTTCTCTTAGTATATGTATCGACCCAAAAATTCATGTTCATGGTCATTGGTTTCCCTGGGGATTATTCTCAGTATTTTTGCTTGAACATTTTATATGGCATTGTAGTTATGCCCTGTATCTTTCAGACAAGTAAGAAGTAAAATACCATGCCTGCCCTAACACAGTCAAGTTAAAGGCAAAAATAAGACATAATTATGAGTTAAATCCAAAATTAAGACTGCAGCCACAAGAATAAATCTAGGATTATAGTGGCTGGGAACTGTGGAGCACTTTCTTTACAGAAGCTTAACAGAGGCACACAAGGTATGCATTTCTTGCTGTTTACTTTGGAACCATCCTGAGGAACTCTTTTTCTTTGGTCTGTTGCTTTGATAATCTTCAGAAAAGAAATATTGCTGGGTTGTGCGAAAGTGAGAAGGTCATTGATCTGTCAGAAACTCTGCAAAGCATGATAGTAGTAGCTTGAATGAAGGTTGTAAATAAACCAGAAAGAAATAGAGAGCAGCGTGTGAATCACCCCAGCTGCAAGATGCACTTGGTCTTTCAAGTTTTACATCCTGTCCGGTACGCCACCAAATGCAAGCTTTGGTTAACTATTGAGAGAAGCAAACTCCAGAGTAAAAGGCTTTCTGTCAGCATTGTTGCATGTGTGAGATGCAATTAGTTAAGACTCATTTGATTACTTTTGCTGCCATAGTAATGAAGAAGTCTGTCTCAATCATGTGGGATCCAAACCTGGATCACAACTCCTGTATGGGTCATGTCCCCATAGCGTTTATGTTTTTCATTCGTGTCATTGCTGAATAATACTGAAGTGTATGTCAGTACCTGCCTGAGCACAGGTGTCTGAAAGGATTATTTGGTCCTTAACATGCTAAAGAAGAGAGAGTTCCCTCTTCCCATTCTGTATTTTTGAAGGGCACAGTCAACAATGAGCTTTCTTGTTCTTGACTGATGTGTTGTGGAAAGACATACTCCAGTGATCGGTTTCAAATATGTATAGTATGTGCTTCCATGCATTGAGAAAAGATGGGAAAGGTGATTGGAACTGGACTAGGTGTCTGTGCTTGTGTTGTGGCTACCTGGTGTAAACAAAGCAGAAGGCCCCTGCCTCTGGGGTGCATGCTTGCATGTGTGCTTGGAAAGGGAAAATGTGTATCAAGAGGAAATACAAAGTTATCCTCATTATTGTCTGAAATGATAAATCAGGTCACTTGTGGTAGTTAAATTTTGTAGCCCATGTCTCCATTCTTTATGCTGTATATGCTGCACGTGCGTGTATACAGCTCTTTCAAGAATTTTTTACCATGTTTCTAAATCTTAAAGTGTCCTTCTGCTTCTACAGCTAGATATATGCTAATGAAAGGCCAGTTTTATGCAGTTTACTCTTAGATGTGTGATAGGGTGTTTTGTTTTGCCCTAGTGACTTAAAGTTGCTTTTCTAGATCCCCCAGAGCCATTGTGTTTGTCATTTTCTCAAGGCACTTTTATACAGCAGAAGGTGAAGGCTTGTACCTTTACAAGAGGAAAGTGCATCTTTCCTACAAAGTCTGTGTAGGCTTCCTCCTTCCAATCGTGTTCTTGCCATTTTGGGCCTTGGGAACGAGTGAGTTCACTGACATGGTATTCTGTACATTTGTCACATGCCTCTAATTTATTATGTATTTCCTGAATATCCCCTCTATGAACATTCCTTTCCTTGGTGTATAACACATATGAAACTGAACTGAGTACTGAATACACCATGTTTAAAAGAGTTCGTTCCAGTGCTTCAGGATGGCCTTTCTGAATAAAGGCTGCCTTAAGCTTAGTGTAGCAGAGTAGCTGCAAAATATATATAATGTTAATTTTATTTGGAGCTACTTTGAGATGGTTTGGGTGTTTTGTTTGTTTGGGTTTTTTTAAAAAAATATGATTGCTGAAGACCTCCATAGTGTTAGGAACTGAAAAAGTACCTTATGATTGCATGGATTTGCACTGTAGGAGTGTATTTTAGGGGGGAAAACCCTCAGCCTCTTGTGGATGTTTCTGCCCTCCTGGCATTGATGGGAGTACAGCCTCTGATATTAATACCTGCTTTCCCTAAAATAAGCGCAGTGAGGTAGGACAAGCACTAAAGAACCGTGATGACCTCAGGAAGGACTGTGTATTGATGCTTGCAGAAACTGTAAGCAGATACAAGAACTAGAGACTGATCATCAAATATGATAAAGGAAGCTTTTTTTAAAAAGAAAACTTTGTTGCACTGACTGATTAAATAATTTTGCAGAGCAAAGACAGTCACTGGTGGTTTTGTAAGTACAGATACTTAAAGTAAAACCTCTGCAGTCAAATGGGTTGATCATCTTTCAACTTGATTTCTGAAAGCAAGTGATCTAATCTGACATTTAACCTTTTTCAACTTGTAGCTTCTAATCTCTTTCTGGTAGATGAGTGAAGTTTTGTTTGGGAGGTTTAAGTGTGGTGGCAGTAGAGTTTTCTTTTCCCCAGTAATTTCCCCCAGTTTTCCAAAGATCTGTAACTACTAATTGAAAACTGTTGGGCTAGTGGATTTGGCTTATTGGATGCTAGCTGAACCACAGGTTTGGTGACTACATCTGCCTACTGAGCACTAGCAATACACGTTTTACTCTGACTGACATTGACCTTTTTGATATTTTCCTTAGACAATCTGCTTCATCTTGGTTCATCATCATTCCAGGATAGTGGTGTCCTTGGGGCTCTCTCTTGACATTGATATGGTACAGAAGATTTAAAATCAGGTATTGTTTTGGGTCCTTCTTTCCTGCCAAAATGGAACATGCAGTCTAGAACTGAATGCATTTCTTCTTTCCTTATGTGATTTGTCTTAACGTTTTGGTTCTTTCAGCTGATGTTCACAAGGAATAGAGTCACGTGATGTATGAAGGCAAACACATACACTTCTCTGAGGTTGACAATAAGCCCTTGTGCTCATATAGCCCCAAACTGTGCAAGCAGAGGCGACTTAACGGCTACGCCTTCTGTATCAGACACGTTCTGGAGGACAAGACTGCCCCCTTCAAGCAATGTGAATATGTGGCCAAGTATAACAGCCAACGCTGCACCAACCCTATCCCCAAATCTGAGGACCGTAGGTGAGTTGTGGTTATCTCTCTGCAAAGTGGGAAGTGGCTGGGATGTTGGCACGAGTTTTCTTTTAAGTTGCTGCTGGCTTCAGGATGAGGGTGGAACTGGCTTGAGCGAATTGTATTCCAGGATGTTCCTTTGAGGATTTTGTTTTAAGACCAGTAAACTTTATTTTATTTTCTGTGGGAGTCAAGTAACTCGGAAGGGGGCAGTAACTTAGTCCCAAGGAAGTTTAAGAGAGAGTTCATTGCTTTTCTCAAATTCACCATAAACTGTGGATCAAACCACAATATCAGCTGTTCTGACTAATTTGCTTTGTCAGTCACAATACCTGCTCTTAAAAAGGCCTGCTTGTTTAGCCAGGAGTGCCAAAAGCACGCTTCCATCTGCTTTTGCAGGACAAACAGTTGAAAATGCATATCTTCTGGGCACAGGGAACAGTGACACATAGAGACAAATCCACAATTACAATTCAGTGTTTGTGATTTGGTACCAATCTGTAGTGTTGTATTACTGGAATAAAATAAATATTACTTGATAACAGATGAACCAGCTGGGAAAGTGCTGTCCACTCCCTTTCTTCTTTGCTTCCCTCCTTTCTCTCACCCTCCTTGCCCAAATGAAGATGCCCAAGGTGTCCAGGTATTAAATGCCTTGCAAGAGATAGTGCTTGAAGTTGTTGAGAACTGGAATTCAAACTAGATTTCCTGAATTGCAGCCCATACTGTAGCCACAAGGGCATTCTTCCTTGCTTTTTAAGGCTTCCTGAACACTAGTCTCATTGGTGCTGCTGGGGCTGAAATAGCAGAATTTGTCTGATCTTGTCTGACAGCTATATATGACTTTATTTCTTTGGAGTTGTCATTGCAAGGTTTGCCAGTAATACAGTATTTAATTAACGTCTGTGTTAACTATGTGAGGCTTGTTCAACTAGAAATGCTTTTTAAACCTAAAATATAAACAAAATATGCCAAAAAAAGTCAAACCACTATTCACTGACCTTTCACATTATTAGCTGCCATTCACTAACCTTTTGCATTATTAGCAGTGTTCCCACTGTGCCCTACAATATAACTTCCTTCTTAGCTCACAGCTCCCTCTCTTGTCTGAAACAACAGTTGGACTGTGCTCTAAATTAACTTGCACTTCACCTGCCATTTCAGTTGAGGAGACTGATGAAGTGAGAAAAAAAACATGAATGTTTGTCAAAAGCTGTAGGGCAAATGCTCAAATGGCACAAGATGAATAACTTTAAGCTGTAATTTGACAGTCGGTGAGTGTTTCTTTGCTACTGTACAATTGAGGCTCTTTGGAAATAAGCTCGCAGGAATGATCATGGAAATGGTTAGCACAAATGGTATGCTGTAATTTCAGATGCAAGAGCTGACTGAGCCAGAGTTGCTGTTTACCAGGGGTCATACTTGAAAACAATAGAAGTAATAGTACTTAATGGCACTTCTTTATGTCTCATATGTTCCCATGGAATTTGCGATTTTTCTTTACACCTTGAATTGAGTTCACACTTTGTTCTTTTTGATTTTTCTCAAGTTAAAGTGAAGTGTGGTCATGACATCTGGTGTATGTTATATTAGAATAATTCAATTGCATGTCGAGTGTCACATTACAGTACTTGAAGAGGACAGCAGGTGTCTGAAGGAGAAAATAAACTTTTAATTTCAAATGAGAGGATGTGATAGTTTGAAAGAATATTTTAAAAGACTGCTTCTCAGGGCAGAGTTTAGTTTTAACAATAAAATTTAATGAATGCTAGTGATAAGACTGTGGCTCCTCTGAACTTTTTTTTTTGGCAGGCAAACCTGTATCTGTTTCTTAGGAGACTTTCTTCACACTCTGTTCAATATAAAGATGTTTGCTGTGTCTGAGTTCTTCACTCATAGCTTTTAATTTTTTGTATACAAAATTACTGTCAGATGGTCATTTTGTCACAGTTTTACACATGTAACTGTACATGATCAGAAGCAGGCTGTATGATGCTCTGACAGCTATCTTCTTTTTATACTTTTAAAGATTATAAAAAAAAAGTCAAGAAGATGCATGCATTATATGCCAAAAGCTTCATAGTCTGTCCACAGATAATTAAAAAGAATTATCACTTGACCCTGACAAATGAGATGCTACCAGCCACAAAGATGTTTAATATTGTGCCACATTATTAGATTTCTTATTAACCGTTAATGTTAATAGATCTACAAATTAGATCTATTAATAGTGTGACTTCAATGCCTTATTTGAAGTCTAGTTTCTCTATTCACTATCTTGGTTTTTTTTAAAGAACATATATATGGGAAGATACAGACATAGATTTTGTATTTGTATTTTCTCTGAATACATCTCCTAATTCTTTCTTAGCCAAATACAGACATACATAATGAAGTTCAACTTAATTTTTAAATATAGGGTTATTACAATTTAGTTGGGTTAAACACCATTTTAAATCTCCTCTTTCAAGACAATCTTTAAATATTTTGTTAATATGCAAGCTGTTCCCCAGTTTATTGGATCTTAAGTACGTGATGGAAATCAATACCAGTCTGGGATGTACTGAGAAGCAGAATGCAACTGTAGGTAGAAAAACTCACTGTCTGAATTCTTGTCCTCCTAGTGGATGAGGGAAACTGTCCAACTGAAGCCTTCAGAGCCCATCACATTTTGTGTGCTTCACATTTTGATAATTTTAATGGATATCAACCCACTGCTCTTACCATATGTGTGGACTTCACTTGATCTCACTTGCACACAAAAAATGCTTTTGGCACTGAGTAGGGAGGGGGACAAAAAATTGTATTAGATACTCAATGTGATACTGTCAGCTGAGAATAACTCACAGACAGGTTACAGAGGTGACAAACTCAGACACTAAGACAGGCATATCAGAATTGGCTGTTATAGGCCCAGCTTGACTCTAATGGGTTTCATGCTCAGAGCTATGTGAAAAGCGTTGTGCTACTTGCAGGTGCTGTGCTAGTCTTCCCAGTAATCTGACTTCCATGGAGCATGAACTATTAATGCAGACTCTGCAGTACTGGATAAAATCAGAGCCAGTTGGGTCCAGGGCCAACTAAAAAGCCATCCTGGAAACTGAAGGATGGGGAACTGGGTGTGCTTGCCCCCCTGGCTCTGTGTGGGACCAGCTAGAGCCTGACAAGGTCAAGGTTGAGTTGGTGCTAATCTACTATGTCTAGCCTAGCCAAAACTGCTTGTGTGTAGTCTTCTTTACCCAGAGGAAATTGAAGTGCCCTTCCTGGCTTCTTCCTGCTCCTGTTAGTCCAAGATGTTACTGTGTCAGTTATGCTGGAAGACAGTTGATAGAGCCTTAAAGCACAGAGCCAAGTCGTTGTATACTGGAGTCTGCAAGTGCATGTGATCTGTATGTTGTAGCCTGACATCTATGGGTTTGTGTCCAGTTGGCTCTCAGTGGTGCAGTATGGTCAGTTTAAGAGCCAAAGCTTTATTCTCTGCCATATAAAAATTATTGTATTAGAGTTAAATGAACAAGCCAAAGCCTGAATAGCCTAAAACTCAGAGAATGTTAGCAAGCTTATTACCTTTTCATAGCTTTATTCACCTTTTCTATTTTTTCTTGTTTGTACAATGAAAACAGACTATCCAGTTTCATATCAGCAAAAGCACAAGATGACAATATTTAAGTTTTGAACAATATAAGAGAAGCATTCACATTGAGCAAAACACTTTTTATTGGCATAAGAGGGAAAAGAATTCCCTGGTGTTTGTTTTGTCTATTGTTTTTTTCTCCTGTCATACTAAAAGTGCTGTTGTAACTGATACCAGTCTTGTTCAAACAAAATATTTTAAAAGTGCATAATTTTAAACATGGAAACAGTGCTTGTTGACTTTAAGGGAAGCTTTATTGAGCCCTCATTATATAATTTTATTTTTAGAAATGTGTCTCTCAGTATGAATTTACAGTATTCTAGTGTGTTCTAATAAGGACTCCACAAATTGCTGGCTTTCAGTTTGCCTCATCTAGCTTTATTTATTACTTACAACATAATATAATCAAGAAATTATTTAGACTGTAATAAGTAGCAGTACTTTTCAAACTTTTCTGATTTGTGAACCCTTATGAGTGTGGAACCCTCAAGAGGCTGTATATATGGAGATCATTAAAGAGCGTATATGAATTTGATTTCTCTTTTTTACCTTTTAAGGACTCTTCAGAAGCTTCTCACACATTGCTTCTTTAGAGATGGGCCAACAGTTTGAAAGTCACTAAGCTGAAGTGTTAAACCTTTTGTGATGTTTGGTTTGGGCTTTTTTTTTTTTCTCCATAAAGACCAGGAATAAATTTTTAACCTATTTGTTCCACAAAACTTACTTTTCTCAGGTTTGTATTGATCAGATTTTAAAGAATACCTTCATGGCTATTTCCTTATTCATAAATACTTGGATGTAGACATCACTTTTTCCTTATATCTTTGTTTTCATCTATAAGCTGCAGGTTATAGATGGGATTCTGCAAGGGCAGAATTCTGATGGCTGGTAGCATTCTACAGAGGCAGGAGTGCCTGCCTGTGGGAAACAGGAAAAGAATCAGATCATGATTCTTACATTTCTATCACCTGCTTGTTTTAATCAGATAAAGGTTAATTTTTTACTTTTTATTATGTTACCTGTGGACATAAATAGTGATTTTTTTTAAAAAACTTCCATGACAAATTCTCAAAAACTTTTTTTAATAACATGGCTTCAAAAGTCTTTCATATTAGAACTTAAAATCTATGTTTGTGGATTGTATGTATACATATTCTTGGCATTGTGTAAATATTTTCTAGCAGGAGAGAATTTGTTTTTATAACTAGATTTTTATTTGCAAATAATGACCCTTTGCAGCAGATATCTAGTGAGATTGTCCTTATAAGAAACTGCTCTCCCTACTACAGTGGAATTCATAATAATAATGTGTGCATTAATGAAAATGTTAACTATTTCCACTGAACAAACAGGCAAATGAAAGGAAGTAGTCTTCAATGTAATATTTCTTGGGAGCTTTTGAAATGATCGGTTAATGGCTTAAGTTCTTAATGTTTTATGTATCAGACAGTCCACTTGTTTTGTTCACTTTGTTTTGTGAGTATTCACCCTATTAGAGAGTTAAGATTTTGAATGATTGTGTGTGAATCTCCTATGACTAATGAATGAAGACTTTTATATTTTAAGATTAGAGATTGTCCCTTGTATAACCTTTTGTTTTCTGTTACATGTTGGGAGCACCACAGTTACCTGTTTTATTATAAGCAGTTGTGTACACTTCTTATAAAACCTCTTGTGTTTCGATTTATATTTGCTTGAGAGGTGTGTTTGGGTTTCCTTTAAGTGATGCCTTTTCTTCATATTTTACTTATAGGAGTTTAGTTAATAATCGACTGCTTTTATTTTTCAAAGGTACTGCAACAGCCACCTGCAGGTACTTGGCTTTATACCGAAAAAGGAGAGGAAGAAAAAGAATGATCCCATAGAGGAGGTGAAGGTCAGGCATCAGATGGATGCTATGGCCTTCAGTCTGACAGTGCCCACCCTGGCCTTGAAGATGCCCAATGGACTGGATGGGATGTCCCTCTCCCCTCCAGGGGCAAGGCTTCCTCTCCACTACCTGGAGGCAGAATTAGAAGACCCCTTTGCTTTCAATGAGGAGGATGATGACCTAAAGAAAGGGGCAACAGTGAGGAAAAAGTTGCAGAGCAAGTTGGCTCAAAACCGGCAGCGCCAGAGAGAGACAGAGATTTTAAAAGTTCGCCAAGAGCACTTTAGCCCCATTCCTGCACCTTTGCAGCAGCAGCCTCTGCAGCAGCAGCACTCCCATCTGCCACCTTCATCAGCTTCGTTAAAGCCGACAGGGCTACCGCAGGGCATCGTCTGCAAGTCACCTCAACCTCTGAACACCAGCCTACCAATGCAGGGAGTGGCACCCACCACACACACTATAGCACAAGCCCGGCAGTTGTCTAACAAGAGACCTCTGCCTCTCCTGCCACCCGCCAGGGCTCCTGTCACGGACCCACCAAGGACTGATCGGGTCCTCATGAAAGCCACAGCCTTCTCTCCGCACTCGTCCTGCATGAGCCGGCTACAGAGACTGGTGAAACTGTGCACTCGAAAACAGCAGCTGGACACTGATCTGTTTCCTCATTTAGGTGAGCAGATAATAGAGGCACCGCAGCCTTATTTTTTAACCTAATACCAAAAAAGGGGAAGGTCTTCTAGCCCTGTCCTGCATTCGTGTGCGGTCCTCACAAAATGACCTTGAGCTAGGTAATCTTGGTGTTTTCTTTAGCTCTGTTCTCTATGAAGGGAATGCCTGCATCCATCATATATGGTTTATGGCATTTTGGTTGGTTTTTATTCTTAATGTTCTGTTAGCCATTTGAAAAGTGAAACTGAGGTGTAGAAAACATTGTTTGGATGACAGAGACATCATATAGAAGGTTTGAAACTCAAGTAGTAAAGGTGACACTAGCTGTACCTACATGAGTGGACAAAGTTAGATTAAATATTAGATGTGTGACATGTGCACATTACAAAATGAATGCAAGTAGAAGTTTGGAGATTTGGCCTGTCGTTCTCTGCAATCCAAATTTCCAGCTGACTTGATTGGAAAATTATAGCACAAGAGAGTTTTTCTTGACTGGGCCTATTAGTTTATAGAAAGTGGATGAACAAAAAAAAGACCACTGCAGGAGAGCATCACTGTTGCAGAAGGTAATTGGAGGGTGGAGTCTTGTCCACATATCAGTGCAGGGATAGTCTTACTCTTACTTATTATCTAGAAACCATAATTCAATAGCTGCTTGTGAAAGTGTAAGCAAATACAACCAACTTGCTGGTATGGTAGTAGTGCTCTTTGAGGCTTTGAAAAGGCAACTGACCTTGTGATTTATTTGTCTGATGGTGAATACAGACCCAGGCACACCGATCTGCCCTTTTTGTCTTCCTCACCCACCAAAGTTACTTTTTGGCTTAGTTTTAGATTGTACTTTTCTAACAATTAAAATACTAAAAGGGAAATGGAAATGTGAGTCAGTGTGTGATATTAGAGCAGGAACACTATTTATGATGTTTTTTTAAAAAAAGACTTCAAATAAATCTAGACATTCTTCATATAGTGTCTTATTTAATTGGAAACATCTGTAATTTTTGCTATTTCAATTAACCTTTCCTTAATTTGCTGTTAAGATCTGCCCTTTGGCACTCATGGGATAGCTTGACTATTTGTTCAGAAGATAATTAGCATACCCATAGCATGTCTCCAAAGGATGTTGTTCTTCAGAAAACAGCTTTGATGGTCCTATATATAATGCAGGTCTTTAGAGGAATGGCAGCTCCAGAGGCTTTTCTGAGTGTTACAGACCCCAATAGCTTCGAAAGTGACCTGTGTTTGAAAGACTGTAGAAAGATCTTTTCTGTATTTAATGTTTTACATTCTCAAGTGGTGAAGAGAATACATTTTACTAAAAAAGAGGCATAGTAAAAAAACCAGTTAGACCTATACATGTACAGTTATGCAGATGCATAACTGTATGTGTATGCATTTAGAACAGTTTATATTTGGCAAAGTAAAAGAATTCACATATAAGTTACATGAGAGTGGAAAATATATTTGGGTTTTATTCATTATATGTCTTAATATTAAAGACTAGTTATGCCAGTTCAGGGAACTTCAGGATTTCTTTTTTATGATAGAGTAGCAGTAGAGATGACTGCACAGAATCTTTAAAAGATTAAGCCAGTTTTATGTGTACCTACATCAGAGCTGTGTAATTGGATATTAATGTAACTGCAGTCTTCAGTGTCAGTATAGTGAATCTGGATTAGATTTTATTCCTTCATTTCTGCAGTGCCCATTAGAAGCAAAACAACACAACTTCTGATTTTGTTTTTAAACTTTGGATAAACAATTTGTTACATGGTTGTCAGTTGGGGACATCTTTATCAAATGATGATTGTTTTTTCCATTCCTTTATGAAAGGGGCATGAGGAAAAAGAACCACTTACCTTGAAAGTATAATTCTGACATCTCATTAAATTTCTTAATATATCTTAATTTTGTTCAAATGCATGTCTTAAAAAATAAAAGGACACTGAAGTTCCTGAAAAATTTGGTTTCTGATGTTTGTGGTTCATGTTAAAGTGTTGCTTCTATATGATGAAGATGCTCCTAACGATTGCATTCCAAGCATAGCTGTGCCTGTCTCTAACTGTGAAAGTAGGTGACCAAGTACTGATGCGTTTCCCAAATTCAAAGCATCTGACTTCAGGATCATCTCAGATATAGTTGTTTAGTTTATTTTTAACAAAAATAAAATGCTCCCTAACTCTTATCCCAACTGCTGCTCCATTTTCAAGGAGCAGAGAAGAAAGAGAAAAAGAAAAAATGCTGGCTGCAAGAAAGTGGCAAGAATTTCACTGGATGTGGGAGAGAGGGTAGGAAAAGCTGTGAAAGATGAAGTTCTAGACAGAATGTTTCACCTGAGAACTTACTGGCCTCTTTCTGGTTGTCATGCTCAACAGTTGTGTGTGGATTGACTAACTGAGGCTGCTGGTGCACACAATACTGCATCATCATTAAATGAAAACGTGCTGCTTGGTAAAAGTGCAGGAGTGTTCGTGTCTCTCCCTTTAGCTCTCTCTTCATGCATTTGGCCAGCAGTGACAGGAACTGAGCAGAGGAACACGCCGTGTAGCTGTGTATCTATCTCTGTCCGTGATGCTGTGTCTTGTGATTTTCATATTCTTCTCTGTGTTAGGGCACAGTGAAGGGGTCAGAATATAAACAGAAATGAAATTGGCCTATTTAGATCATACAGTATTAAAATTTACCAGGTAGTCAGTTCTTTGTGACAGGGACTTCTCCCTTACCTTGTCTCTAAAGTTCCCATGTGCTTGGTTATGAAAACTGTAATATTTTTCTGTGGGTAAGAAAGCTGGTGATTTTTCTTCCACTGTTTATGGATAAAGAAGCCAGTAAGGATTTAAAAAAAAACAACCCTTGCTTATGACAAAAATCAGTGCATGGTATTTTCACGTTGCAATGGAGCCGCTACTGTAACTTTTCCTGTGTGAGAATATTATATAATTTAATCAAACATAATTATGCTTGTAACTATACTACACATTCACCTCTTTGCCACAGGTTGCCCAGAGGCTTATATAAGGTGGATACTCTTTTCATCCAGCTTTCATGTTTTCAATTCCCTTAGGGCTGGATTGGTCTGAAGACAGTGGAGAAGAGTTGGAGGATTCAGAGCAAACCTCCCCTTACCAGGTTGCATGGTCTATCCGAGAAAGCCTCGGCTATGAGAGACCTGAGTGAGTATCATTCTTTAGTATTCATGCTGACCTTGATGGAATAAATCATGTAAATGTGAGTTTCACTTCAAGTGGAGTCAGTGGAACCTAAGCACTTGTTCAAGTGCTTTGCTGAAACAAAGGATTGTTTGAACTCATTTGTCTCTAAGAGCTATGAAACAGCTTGTTGCCTTCTGTCCCAGTTTTCAGCTAACTTAGAGACCTTTGTGCAGTCTGCTATCAGAAGGATGCATCAGGAAAGGATTTAAGCTTGTTTGTCTAAATTTAATTGAGTTTAGTGGGATTTATTAATTAACTCGTGTGCCTTGCTGAGTGGAGGTCCTGAATTATAACCAAATGGAGTTGGTATGGTTTCTTGTCTTTCCTACTGTTTGTGAATAACTTTGTTAGTAAACTTGCTACATTTCACTCATTAATCCTTATAGTATTTGTGCAGGCTGTTGTTTTAATGTGTTTTTTTAAAGGCCATGGTATTTCTTTTCTTAATTAAGTGTTGAATAACCCTCTGTCAATACTTGTGAGCATTGAAAGGAAGTGATGTGATCAAAGGGATAAGCAGAGCAGGTATTAGCTGCTGGTGCAGAAAGGCTTATGATGTTCTCTATGTACTGCTAAGCCATGAATCTGAACTTACAGCAGGATATGATAATATATGTCTATTAATGTAAATTTTAAAGTGCAAAGTTAAAACAAAGCATCCTGAGCATAGTATTGTAACAAAGAATGTTTTTAACAAAGAAATTGGAGTCTCAATAGAATTTGAGTATAATTTCTATAACGTGATTCTCATTTACTATGCAACTGGCCTATTGGTATTATAACTTTCCCCCATTCGTTTAATTTTTAAATATAACACTTAGAATAATCGTGTTAATGAAACTTTATTTTGTTATTACATGGAAATTCTGAAACTTACTAAAACTTCTTGCCTTCTCTAAAGATTATCCTCAAAGTGAACAATAAAGCTATATCTGTCATCAGGACACACCCCAGGATGCTAAATACTAAGAGTCTTCAGTGAATCAAAGCTAATAAACAGTGTGTGGGCTTTTCTTTTATAAAATAAAGGGGGTTTTTTTTGTTATGAATGGCCATCGTTTTTTAGGGCATCCGCAGTCAGAGAATGAGCTTTCACAAACAGTTTTAGCTTAAAAGACAGCTTTTAAATAAACTCTTTTGGGAAAACATGAACAGACTTCAGAATTTTAAATCATACATATTTTTTCACAGCAGATATATCTATTAAATAACTTCCCTTACACTATTCTCTCTCTGACATTTGATTTTATTCTTCCATATATCCCTATTTTTTTGTCAACTTATAAAGGTCATCTCTGTGTGTTTTGTCTTCTATTTGTCTTAACTTCCTTTGGATTCTTCCTACTCTTTTCACATACTGAGAGAAAAATAGTACCTTGTCTTGACATTTTCTGTTCCGTTCTAGCATTTTGTGCACCTCAGTTAAATGCTGTCTTAACTAATCATGATGGATAAAATTTTGTATGCTATTGACTGCTTTTGTACTTCCATCAGCCTGCCCAGTGTTAGCCATTCAACAACCTTACTAATTTTGATTATGGATAAATATTCGCTTGATGTAAGCCTTCTAAAACTTTAAATCCTATTCTGCAAGCTTCTGTAGAGGTTTTTATTACCTGAAATGTTTTAATTTGACACTTCTGCAATGTGATCTGTCTGCTGCTGAAGGTGATGAATTAGTTCAAACTATGTCTGGGGAGATTTGATTTGTCAAAATAACTCTGTCTTGCTAATCTGGCAGTGCAGACTCGTGGCTCCTAACTTAGTCAGCCAGTGACTTGTTACAGCTCTGAATTTTGGAGACTTATTTTACCAGAAAACCAATGGAGATTGTTTCTTAAAACTTTTACTTTCTGAAATCACATCTTTTATGTTACGGGATTTAATTGCTGGTTTTTACAGTAAAATGAAGGCTATTTTTTCTCTGTTCATTTGTGTCTGAGCTTGTGGTCCCATCAGCTAACTTCATTCTGTCCTTTTCCATTCAACTTCCTGGAAGACAGTGGAAGGGATGCTTCTCAGAATAGACTGTTGAAAGGAAGTGAACAGTTAATTTCTGCTTTCCTGGACAGCTGGTTCTCAGCATTTCTGCTTATGTGATTG
Organism: Lepidothrix coronata; assembly: GCF_001604755.1. Taxonomy (NCBI): domain Eukaryota; kingdom Metazoa; phylum Chordata; class Aves; order Passeriformes; family Pipridae; genus Lepidothrix; species Lepidothrix coronata. The sequence continues at coordinate 4,257,895 of NW_016690187.1, forward strand.
TGGGGGGAATGCTCTAACTTTCAGTTGAACTTCTTGTGTGACACTCCAGCTGCTCTTAAACTCTCAGAAATTCACCAGATTCGTTTAAAGTTAATGTATTAACAGTGTCTGGTGTTAGCTGGGATAGTGCTTGATTTGTCTTACTAGCTGATACAGTGCTGTGTTTTGGGTTTAGGATGAGAATAATGTTGATAACACCCTGATGGATTGATTGTTGCTAAGTAGTGCTTACCCTAAGTCAAGGACACTTTGGTTTGCCATGATCTGCCAGAGAGGAGGTGCACCAGAGGGAGTGCAGAGGTGCAGTGAGGGAGCACAGCTGGTACAGCTGACCTGAACTGCCCAGAGGGATACTCCATACCTCGTGATCAGTATATAAACTGGGGGGAGTTGTTGGGGAGGAACTGAGCACTGCTCAGGGGTGGGCTGAGCATCGTTCAGTGGGTGATGAGCAGTAGTATAGGACATCACTTGTTTTTCTTGGGTTTTATTTTTTTTCCCTCCCATTACAGTAAATAGTAGCAGTATATTTTACTTTTTTTTCCATTATTAAACTGTTCTTAGTTCAACCCACAAGATGTTTTCTTTTCTGATTCCCCTCCCCATCCCACTGGTGGGAGCAGGGAGAGTGAGGACGCAGCTGCCTGGTACTTAGCTGCTGGATGGGGTTAAACCACGACAACACTAATATATTTTTTTGGTTCACTTGCCTTCTGGCCTTTTAATCTGTAAAATTCATATTGTTGCAATCACCTGTGGAAATGCAGGCCAAATGTTTGCTTTTATTATTCTGTGCTTTAATTTTGAAAAACCGTGTTCCTGTGCTCCCAGGATTCTGGGATGCAGTGCTTTGAGGCAGGCACAAATGTTTGAGTTCAAATAGTAGCACAGGAGTTCGTAGTGGGCACAGTGCAGGCCGGGTGGCTGGCAGAGAAGGCTGCTGAGGTGGGAGGAATCCCTTATGGGAGCAGCAGTTTGGAGAGAAAGCATGGGCTGTTCCCTGCTGCAGATTAGTGAAGCTTTCTCCTAGATTATTTGATTTCTGGGTTTGGTAGCTTGGAAGGTACTGGAAAACAAGTGACTTTATAACAAAGTGGTTTTTCACTTTGTACACTGAAATACAGATAAAGCAAGCGTTTCAAGTAGCAAGTTTGAAAAAGGAGTGTGAGTCCCTCCTCATACTACCCCACTCAAAGGAGCAAATATCAACACTGTATTGTGAAAGTCGGATTTAATAACTCACATTAACTAGAATAACTCAAAGAAAGAAGGGAAGGTTCTTCAAAACTTCTCTGTAAGGAGGGATTTGAAGTATAGTTGTTTGGGTATCTCAGAATAGAGAGAATGTTCTCCTTGTTCCCTGGTGGTGCCTGACTGCTCGTGCTACCCTTTTGCTCTTCCTTTCTGCTGCTTTGTGCTGTCTTTGTTTTCTTCATGAACACTCAGCAATAGTTCCCCTGATGTTCACACATGACAATCTGAAAGGGAAGAACCATTTTGGACTATCAAATGGCTTGCGTGCACTTTCAGAAATCTTTTTAAAAATTAAATGCCACGCATTAAGTTGAACTTCAGAAACTCTATATGCAGTTTAAGACAATAAACTAAATAGAAGTTGGTAATCTTGTTTATGAAAGGACAATAATAAAAGTACCTTTCGTTTTCAGTACTTGACTACTGAAAAAATAAAAATAGGTTTTATTTTGGTATTTTTAGGTTTCTCTGAACATATAAACATTTTGGTTAATCTTACTGGCCTGAAAACAAAATTCTGAATAGGTTTTTAGAAACTGTTTGGCTCAAAATAAGCCCTTGCCCACTGCAGGCATGATTTCTTTCTACTTCTTCCTCTTTTTAAAAAGGATCTCATAAACTGCATTTCAAAAATATTTCAGTGTACAGTGACCTTTTTTCTGACTCTTTCAATGTGAAGGAAGTAAAAAGTCTTAAATATAGAGAAATTTACATTAAAAAATGCTGTTTCCACTTTTTTTTCCCCCAAAGAAAAAGTATTTTCTAATTTTTAACCATATTTAAAATTAAATCAGTATATCTGCCACTTTGTTTAAGTGTCTTGGCCCAGAGCAGTAATGAAATATATACAGATGTTAAACCTATCTATAAATATATATGCCATCCATTTATTCCCATTTTTTATTAATACATTGGAAGAAGGAAAATCTATATTAAATAGCCCGCAATTAATTTTTTCTAAACAGGTAGTTTTTCCCAGTAAACATTCTTTCCTAAGAGATCTTAAAAGTGTATTTTCTTTTAATTTTCAGTGTAAAAGTATTTTAAACATTACATATGTTAAATGTTTTTAACAGGTTGTATTTACTGCAAAGCATGTAATTGCATAGGTTAATTACTTGTAATTTATGCTTCTAGAAAATAATAATAATCTGATTTAACAAACAAAATACATGGAATGGTTGACTTTACATAAAACTTCATAAAAACGTGCATTTGTGTCAAGGCAGTGTTTGCTGCTGCAGAGTTTTTGTGGACAGCCCTAGTGGAGATGGCTGCAGTCTCTTAAATTTGGCCTGCATATAAATAGAGTCAGAGTTTCCAGAAAGGAAAGTAGGTCCTTGTCATATGGCTTTTCAGGGACCGGTCTTGTGTCTGCATTTCTGGATCTTACTGTATTTAGTAAATATCATGGCTGGTATTTCAGATCTCTTCTATTTCAGCTAGTTCTGGTCTGCTTTGCTGTGTGCAGGTTTGGGGGTCAGCTCATTCAGTCTTGCCAAGCTCTGCAGTCTGAACCTTGTGAGCTTTTGATTTGCTTCATTTGCTTGGATTTCTCTACTTTCCCCTGCCCGCCCTCTGTGTTACAGATAGGAAAGTTAGCATAAAGTCTCTCTGTTCTATAGGAAAAACTTAAAGTTAAAACTGAACAAAGCCTACTTTTCTTAGATTCAACACGTGCACTTTGTTGCTTCGTGAACAAAAAACTCATTCTGCAAACTAGAGCTTGTTGTGGAGGACTTCTGAGTAACTTCATGGACCTTGTTGTTTTAGCAAATTCCAGTGATGATTTTCTGTTTCATGACTTTTACTTCATTTAACTGAATGTGTTGACATGGTTTGATGGTCTTGTTGATATGTGCCTAGGTGTTCAGAAAGCCAAGATAAATGGGAAAAGGCTTTTTAAAGCAAACAAAGAATTGGATTTGTCCTTCATCTGGTCATTGCTTAGCCCTGGTCTGATTTTTCCATCACTACCTTTGGAGTTAAATGTGAATTTCTTCTTTACTACTTACAGTAACTCAACTTTAACTCTGCAGCAAGGAGAAATCAGTATCAGCTGTTAGCTGTGTTAGTTTGTAATTTGGTTTAGAAAGCAATACACCACCTGGCAGAGTAAAAGGAATTGGAAAAAGTCAGCGGTTTTGGTACTTGTTAGAATTTGACCATCTTTTCCAGCATGACCTTTCCTCAATAAATTTCCACTACACAGTTCTCCACCCTTGTCCTCTCCATTAATTGCACTTTGATTTAAGCGTTTGTCTCATTTGCCAAGACATTTACAGTAAATAAAGGTTAACAGTATAGATTTTTTTGAACAGCAGGCTCTAGACATTTAAATGTGTCAGATTTGATGATAAATTGATGTAATCTCTAATAATGACATACTAAGAAGGGCAAGTACCTTTAGAATTTAAAAGGGATCCCGCTCTTACTATTTCTCAAGCATCCCTTGCCTGATTTCAGTCTTTGGATGTTTGTGTGGCTAGAAGATGGATGCCAACTTAACAATTCTATTAAAGTGACAAAATAGCTTCCGTGGAAAAAAAGGAGTAACTTAAAGCCCATTTGTTTTTATTTTCCCTCCTTCAGGTCCGATGATGACAATGCAGATGACAGGAGTTCCAGGGTGACCAGACTTTGCACTTACTTTCAGCAGAAATACAAGCACCTCTGCCGCCTGGAGCGGGCAGAATCCCGTCAGAAGAAATGCCGGCATACGCTCCGGAAAGCCTTGCTGCAGGCGGCCAGCAGAGAGCCGGAGCGTGCTGGGCAGCTCATACAAGAACTCCGAAGAGCTACATGTGCTTGTACCAGGTTAGACCTTCCCTTGTGACTGCAGTAACCTGGGGTTGGGACAGGGTGGAGCTGGGCTGAGCATCCAGCAGCTGAAATGCTGAACTCTGAAACAGGGAGTAATGCACAAGGCGGAAAACCACGACACGTGAATGCCTGTCAGTGGAGTAAAATAAACATGGCATACAGAGTCTTCCATGAAGACGGGCCTTCTCCAGCTTTATGTTTTAAAATATGGATTGTTTGTCCAGCAGTAACTGGGCCCAATTTCTTAAATGTCACAAAAGAAATTAGTGGCCTGCTAGAATTTATTCTTACTAATTAATCTTTGTATTTTGGCTTCCTTCAAATACCTGGTACTTTACTATGCCATTTCTTTAGAAAGTGTGCAGTCTGGTCTGTAGTTCACTGCTTCAATTCAGATTTTGTTTTTCAGATAGCTTCTTTTGAAAAGTCTGTAGGTAACCTCCTCTTAATTATCTTCCCAGCAAATCAAATTTAAGCTCATGCTTTTTGTTAGATTTAACTCAATCTAACATTAAATGAAACTTGGCAACAAAATAAATATCTTCTAACAACTCCAAAGGTTACCTTCTGTGGGAATTCTTTCTAGATAATGTCAACATCCCTCCAGCTCTCAGCATATGGAGAGTTGGTTAATTCATATTTGTGCAGGAACAGACTAAGTCTGAACCCTGGTGTTATGTCTGGGGTATCAGCAGCATCCTTTTGCTGTTGCAGTTTGGCTTTACAGGATGTGCTACTGTGGGGTGTAATGGATAAAATATGAGATGCAGGCTGGAGCAAGTTACTGAGAGTATGGTTCATGGGATGCATTTGTTCCTGGGCAGTGGGCTGTGGTTCATGACAGTTGGAGGGTTTATTGTTGGGGAGGTGGAGTGGTGCTGAAGAGCTGCTCAGAGATGTAACATAGAAGTCCATTACTAGTTTAAAAAGTTGTGGAAATTTCTCCAAACTTAAACTACAGCAAAACTTCGCCAGAACTGACAAGCTCTTGCTGGTTTTTCCCCCATTATTTTTGCCTTCTATTACGCAAAAAAAAGATTATGTTGTTTTGGGTAGACCAGCAAAGCCAGGTGTGCCTGTCATCATTGCTCTGGTTAATTTAAGTAACCAGAGAGTCTTTTCAGTTATGACATTTTTCTCAGGAGTAATACTGCTAACTAAAACTTTGCTCAGTCAAAGTGCAATTGATGACAGAACTGGCCGAAGAAAAACAGTCAGGCTACAGACAGCTTTTTGTCAACCTAGAAAACAACGTGTACAGAGGTGAAAGCCAGCCCTGGAATCGCCAGCTTTCCACTGAAGGTGACACATGCCTCGAGTGCAGGCTAACACCAGGCGAGCTGTGTAACACTTGCGGTGCTCGTCCACACTGCTGCCTGGTCGCCTGCTTGCAGCTCAGGCTCAAAGCATAGAGGCTGTGCTGAGGGAGTGCCCAGCTCCGGGCACCTGCTGGTGGATTGGGCTGTAGCACGTTGATGAAGGAGAGCTTTTATCCATGTTGAGCACGCTCAGGCTCTGCCACTCCAGAGCTCAGTCTAAGTTTGTCTGAGCACATGCTTGCATGTAAGCTCTGGGGATGCTCGGCATGTTTTGATTTATGAACAGGCTTGGAAGTGCACCTGACTGCCCACATAGGCATACCCAATACATTGTATTCTAAAGACTGACCTCCTTTTGAGAGTCACTGTGTTGACACTCAATTACTGCTGCCCTTGGCTCTGTTGCAGGGTGTTGTAATATTTACACGGTAGCAGCACACAGCACCTCTCATTACAATTAAGGCCCTGTGAAATAAACGAGAATCCTGTTACTGCAGTCACACCTTCACCTGTCATTGACATCTATTCTGTGTCCCTGTGTAGAGTCTGGTAGTAGCCTGCACCCCATCTGGATCATGACACACACATGTGTGTGATAATTTTCCATCCTACTGTGCCACGTTCAGTGCAATAATTGTGTTAAGTAACCACCCAAAACTGGGGCTTTGTCTCTAAATTCTTTTATGTTTTCTTTTCAGTACAAGCCAAGTGAGGCAGAGAGATGCAGAACCAACAACCTGCAGCGGGACTTCGAAGGGAGAGCAGTGCACTAACAAGGCCCTTCCATTCACCAGGCACTGTTTTCAGCGTATCCTCTTAACTCTTTGGGAGTTGCATTCAGGCGTGGAAGTTCTGTTTTAGGGTTTTTTTGTTTGTTTGTTAGATTTTTGCATTGACAAATAAGTTTTCACAAAGAAATACCTATTTGTTAGTGTGTCATAACTACTTTGCTTTTAACTTCTCTGGGTGATTTGGGTCTATAGACAGTGAAGATACGTAGTTTGCTACTGGTATCTATTATAGTAACATCATTTTACTTTGTAATCTGTGTTTGGTAGATGCAAGAAACCTGTACAAAATTATCATCTTTCACGATGACTTGGTACAAACCATGTGGCTTTCAGCTTCTTGGTTTTCATGCAGTTCTTGGTAGGTTCCAATAGACTATCTTCCTATGACAGTGTTATTGGAACAGATTTTTATACACAGTATAAAAAGATGGCTTACACTGACTAGAAAGATGGAAATCATACTTTGCATTGTTCAAAGCAGCAGAATAGAGGTCACAGAACCTCATAGTCTAGATGAGGAAGGATTCCCAGTGCTTGGAATTTCAAGCAAAGCTTGAAAAGGACGTTAAGAGTCAATGGATAAAGATCACAGAAAGAAGAGAGCACATTAGAAGTGAGGTTTTGTTCTGAAGACTATAAACAGACAGACTTATGACGTGTAATACTTTATCTTTTTTGGTTTTAGCTGAAGAATTATTGGTGCTTTTTTTGAAGTGACTTCTTTTGTTGAAGCTTTTCGTTTTGGTATTTTAAGTGACTAGTGCTGATCTGTTCTAGTTACTATCAGACTGCAGCACCTTTTCAATCTTTTTGTTTTGCTGATGCCTTGTTTTTCTTGGTTGACTTTTTGCAGGCCCCTTAAAAGTGGTCTGCAGACCAGTTCAAAATCTCTGTATGAGAGAGCACCATGGTGTGCAGTTGTCTTTGGGATTTGCCTCATGATTCGAATGTTTTTGGTTTTTTTTTTTTAAGTTTAAGTGGTCTTGCTTGGTGTGTGTAAAGCAGAGAAGTCAAGGGTAGTGATTTTGCATTTATGCCCATTTTTTTCTCTCTGCATTTTCTTCTCAGTGGAAAGAGTTTCTTTTAAAATGAACAGGCTCTTGGTTCTGACCCATCTGTCCAAGTCTGTTATCTGGACTGTTCAGCAGGTTTTTCATTTTCTTTGTCCTTTTTTTTGTGTTTGTGTTTTAACATTTTATGAACATACGTAGTGATGTTGAAGTCTGACAACTGTTCAAGATGGAAGGAGTTCTTCTAATGTTGTTAGAAAAAACCACAATGAGATATCTGTTTGATTTGCTCTAAGTCTAGAAGCATTTTCACTCCTGCAAGGGTTTTTTCTGAAGGAAATCTCAGCAAGCTTACGTTTAGATTTATTTGACCTTTCCGTCTGATTGCACATCTTTTTTTCAGAGGAGCAGGAAGGATCTTGAAACTTCTTTTTCTGTGCTCTAAAGATAAATGCCAAGAATGTACCTTAAAAGATTGAATTAAGAAATACTCTTTCTTTAATGTTTCAGTATGGATTGTCATTAGTCTGTAAGGAAATAGTCCTGTTGACTACACTGTTCCAACTACTACTATTGATCTATTGATTAAGACTCCAGGAAAAGGCTTCTTTTCGCTAAGAACTCATTAGTGAAATGCCTGCTTTTATAAAACTATCTCAGCATATAATAAAATCATTAGAGAGTCTGCATGAATGCAGTTTTTTCACCTTAAAAGTTGGGTTTGAACCTTACCTAGCTTTGAACTTGAATAGCAAAGTTAAGGTACTCATTAAAAATAACATCTATGGACAGATAGAGTGGAAGGCTCTGATCTTTATCAGATTGATAAATCAAAGGGCGTTCCTCCATCGTTGTCTTGTGTTATTCCTGATGCAGAAATGCACAGATATCTTATTGAACCGTTCTCAGCAGCTCTTCTCAAGTTGCACAGCCAAGTTTGCAGATGGTCAACAGTGCTCTGTGCCAGTTTTTGACATTACACATCAGACACCTCTGTGCGAAGAACATGCCAAAAAAATGGTAAGTACAAAGCCAAAACTGTATTTATTTATGTATTGGGATGATCAGGAGTTTTAACCCCAGTCTTCCTACGCACTCTTCCTTGACAATTAGCAAGGTGATGAACTTAAGAGCTTGTATCCTATTATTTTTCTTAAGAGGGCAAAACATGCCAAACATTCCCATTATAAAGTATGTTGTGAAAATCTTTTCCATAGTTTTAAGGATATAATAAAGTGTGCATGAGAAAATCCTTCACTGGAAAAAAATTGAATTCCTCTCTTGAACTGAGAAATGGAAGATCATTGTGAGATCCCTTGGTCATTTTATTTGGGCTCAGTCTTGGTCCTTGGATCTGAGTGTGAGCATGGTATTAAGTCTGCAGCTTAAGCAGTCTCAGTACATGGGGCCCAAAATATTTTCTAGAGGAAATGTAGATAGCAATTACAAGCATGCAGATAATGGTTTTGCTACTTTATTTACCTTCCAGTAACTATTAGATTTATCTTTAACCTCCTTCAGGGATCAGTGGCCTACCTCAAGTTCAGAGAATGCAGAAATTAAGTTGATGTCCTCTGCTCTCCTTTTATGCCTTCTATTTTCCAGAAAAAACCTTAAGGATAATTCACAAACCTGCTTCTGTCTTGTCCCTCCTTCAAGGTGTCTTGTCTCACTTCAATTAGGTGTAAAACTGCCTTTGTTTGTTTGTTTGTTGGGGGTTTTTTATGTTGTTGGGTTATAGTGTGGGTTTTGTTATTGCTTTTGTCCAGGCTCTCCAATAGTTGTAAGTTATGAAGTTTTTTGGATTAAAATGTGAGAATTTGTGCTACGCAGATTTGTATGGGATTTTCCCCCTCTTCTAGGCAATCTTTCATGTCTCAAGGTTTACTTCTGTAGCAAATACAGTCCTCTGCCATTCCCAGTATGATGGCAACTAAAGAGTGATGATGGTTTGATTTATTTTTTAATGGGTCAGCGATTGCTGTTCAGAAGCAATGAGGCCACAGTTGTTTACCCACATCCTTACCCGAGTCCAACAGTATTAATTCTGTTTCCTCAATGCTGTCCCTCTGTTATGGCAGGGGACACTTGAAGATCCTGGCTTCAGCTGCTGCAGACTATCTGCGTTAACACGAACTCATAATAGTGTTTGGTCTTTAATACTTACAAGAGTGCTGCTAAGGGTTACAGTTTCACACTAGTTTAGTTAGGTTTTGCTATGACAATTTTTAAACTGATACTGCATGTGTGATAAATCTCCTGTTTAGCATACCTCATAATTTGGTCTGTGTTATTTTTGCCATTGGGATCAATGGGGAAGGAAGCAGATCAAGTTTTGTAGCCATGCCTGGGTGTAAGTTAGCAGTCTCTCTTACATTACATGTGAATGTCTGTGGAATGGCCAGGGTGAAAAAAGCAAGGAAAGTAACACTTGTTCTCAATATGCTCTCATTGCTATTGTTTTGCTCCCAAAGGATAATTTCTTGAGAGGAGACAGCTCCCGTAAAGTTCAGCACCAGCAGCAGAGGAAACCCAGGAAAAAAACGAAGCCACCTGCACTTACCAAAAAACACAAGAAGAAGAGAAGGCGAGGCCCACGCCGGCCCCAGAAACCCATTCCTCCTGCAGTGCCCCAAGGGAACCTCACCATGCCTGCCAGTGTCTCACTGCCAGTAGAGATACCCCACATACGGTCAGTGGTAGGCCTGCCCCAGTTTCCCACTGTTGGCCTGAATGTTGTCCGTGAGCACTGGAGAAAGGTGTGATTTTGCTGTGCTGATCAGCATCTGGAGCAGGGCTAGAAATTGCATCTCCATTGACTGTTGAAAAAAAACTTCAGAGTGGGTCATTTTGGATTTGAGCAATGATTGGGTTTGATGGATAAAATATTTTGACCCTGATGTCACATCTTATGTACTTAGTGAGTAGGCTAAGCTTCCTAAAGAAACTTCCTAAATGCATTTTTTCCAAGATGGGGTAAAAAAATATGGGGAATCATCCCCATCTAGATGGATATGCATTCATAGTTGTCTTTTGGAGGAACCAGAGCTGAACAGCAAGGACTAATGTTACTTTCTGTTCAGGAGCCCCTCCACACCAGAGCTGAGTGCTGATGAGCTGCCTGATGATATCGCCAACGAAATCACAGACATTCCACATGACTTGGAATTGAATCAGGAGGACTTCTCTGATGTCCTGCCGCGGCTGCCTGATGACTTGCAAGATTTTGATTTCTTTGAAGGTACCATTTTATTTTATGCTAGCATGAACACAGTCAGTGAACTGAAGAAGTCAGTGTTTCTAAACTGCATTTTGGGGAGTTGCTTGCTTTCTTACAGAGTTATAAATTCTAGAGAAGGAAGTGTGCATTTATCTATTGGTTGTGAGCTCTGAAGTAAAGCAGACTTTAAGAAGGCTGTGTATAGTTCTCTGCTTGCTCATATAATTACTACTTTGAAAATCCTAATTAGTTTAGTATTTTAATAATTCATTTTACATTTTTACTGCCTGTCAGTCTTACAGTTTAATCAACAGTATTCACAGTAATGGCATCTTTCTGCCATTGAGTGGGGCTGGAATCACAGTCAATATTGGCCTTTGATAAAAAGAGAAGAGAGTGAGAATAAAATTTTTAAATACGTTTCTGAAACTAGTTCTTCATCAGAACTGTGCCTGAATTTCTGCGTTCAAAAGCTCAGTACCTATCACATATAACACAGAAATTAGAACAGCCTGGAGTTGGGTACGTGATTTCTTTGGTCGTTTTCTGATATAACATGACATCAGACTGTGTTTGAGTTGATATTAACCTAAATTATACTGTCTGTGTAAATTTTAGGTCCAGGCTGTAATATTGGTAAGTAGAAGGGGGGTTGTGGACTATTTGTGTTATTGCAGCATTGAAGAAAATCTTTCTAGACCTAGAGTAAAAATGCTTACATAAGTTTAAGAGGCATCTCCCATTGTAGTATGTGGAAAAGGACGGTGGAGAGGGGGAGTTCCATTGAAGAGGAAGGTGTAATTTCTCGGTTTTCTTACCTTGTTTACCTAGTGAAGACTGATGAATGATATTTTCTGTGTACTGCAAGCCATGCTGGAAGGTTATCATACACTGCAGCTCTGTACTGCCCTGTCTGTACATCTGCATCCTTAGAGTGCCAGTGCCAGGCTCACCTGAGAGGTGAGTGCTAACTCATGGTGTCCCTGTTTCTACAGGTAAAAATGGAGATCTCCTTCCAACTACAGAAGAGGCTGAAGAACTGGAACGAGCCCTACAGGCTGTAACTTCTCTTGAGTGCCTGAGTACCATTGGAGTACTTACACAGACAGATGGTGTGCCAGTTCAGGAGCTGTCAGATAGAGCGATAGGGGTGTTCTCTACAGGTGCTGGAGCTCCAGGAATGCAGTCCTTGAGTCGAGAGGTTAACACGGATCTGGGGGAGCTGTTGAATGGGCGTATAGTACATGATAATTTCTCCGGTCTGGAGCTGGATGAGAACTTGCTCCGTTCTGCTACCTTGTCCAACCCACCTACGCCCCTGGCAGGGCAGATCCAGGGGCAGTTCTCAGCCCCAGCCAACGTTGGCCTTACTTCTGCCACTCTGATAAGCCAGAGTGGCCTTGGGGAGAGAGCCTTCCCGGGACAGTTTCATGGACTTCATGATGGCAGCCATGCCTCCCAGAGGCCCCACCCTGCCCAGCTGCTGAGCAAGGCAGATGACCTGATCACCTCACGACAGCAATACAGCAGTGACCATTCACACTCCTCACCCCATGGAAGCCATTATGATAGTGAGCATGTGCCGTCTCCCTACAGTGACCATATCACATCCCCTCACACCACATCCTTCTCTGGTGATAATTTGGCAGCTACCTTCTCAGCAGAGATGCCCATGATGGCACAGCACTTGCTCCCAACTCAGCTGGATGTGCCACTTAGCGGGGTGGTCAACCCCAGAACTCACTGGGGAAATCTTCCTGTCAATCTTGGGGACCCCTCTCCGTTTAGCAACCTTCTTGGTGCAGATGGACACCTCCTGTCCACCTCCCTGTCCACACCACCTACCACCTCGCACTCAGAGACCACACAGCCTGCCTTCGCCACTGTGACCCCCAACAGCTCCACTGTGCTTCCGGGGTTACCGCAGACCAGTTTTAGTGGCATGGGTCCTGCCTCTGCTGAACTCATGGGCTCCACCTCCCCTAAACAACAGCTCCCTCAGTTCAGCGCAGCCTTTGGGCACCAGCTGAGCTCCCACAGTGGCATTCCCAAGGACCTGCAGCCCAGCCACAGCTCCATAGCTCCTCCCACGGGCTTCGCAGTGACCGGTGCCACCGCTACCAGTACCAATAACGCATCCGCGCCCTTCACCACCTCCAACTGAGCTTGTCTGCCTGGCTCCATGCAGGTAGATGGGGGACCTGTATTTTCTATCTTTTCTTTTTTCCTTTTTCTTTATTTTTTTCTGTCCTCTCTTCCTTCCCTGTTTTTTAAGAGGGGGTTGAGAAGAAAACCCCTGCTTCAGTACTGACCAGGGTTAGCCCTCTGTGAACCTTGCTGTAGCGTTCACATGTGCTTGTTATGCACTGGTGCTCATTTATTGCAGGCAGGTTCACCGTTCCCCAATAATTCCTTAAGGATACAGCACAGTTACTGGATGTAATTGATCTTAGCAGTAAGACCTAGAAATGGGAAGATACCTCAGATCATTGATGCATTTTACTGTTCCCTAGGGTTCAGATCAGTGCTTGCTATCCCATTAGCATCTGGTAGAAAGTTTTCCAGTGGGAAGAAGTCTCTTGTTTTATTTATTTTATTTTTAATTTACTTTTTTTCCAAAGGTAGCATCTGGCATGGAAAACTTGGCTGCACACATTGATTTGAAAATGGTGCGCTGAAGTCCTAAATCAAGATCATGGTTCAAGGATGAGTTTGGCAGTTTCTTAAAATAGTCTCTTGACCTTCTCTGTGTGCGTGTGTATGTTTGGGGTGCAGGGAGCAGAATTCCTTTTCTTCTTTTGGTGAAGAAGTGGGAGTTGTCCCCTTCCAGAACTGGTCACTGTTCTTATTGCATGCTGATTTGGGGTTTTTTTTATTATCATGATTTGTAATTAATTGAGTAGCAAAGGGATCAGTTGACTGGTTGCCCATCAGTTTGAAGGCTGATATGAAGATAGCCCAGGGAAAAAAAAAGAAACAGGATTGAAATAGACCATGGATTCCTGAAGATTCCTGTGCAGAAGTTCCCTTCCTTGCTGAATTACTGTGGCCTTGTAGCATTGACGATTTGCCTTTTCAATTGTGTCTTTGTCCAGAACTCTTTGCCTGACAGGCTAACAGGTATTGCCCAGCTGAAACCGGAAGAATTTGGTTGGTATTCTCCCTGTCCACACAAGTCTAGGTCAGACCCTTTGCAAGTTTCAAATGGATGCATTTCTCAAAATCTGTCTAGCTAGTGAGACTTCCTTGGATAGTTTTTAATCCCCTGAGAGCCATATAGTTTTTTTGACATGTGTAGGATTTGATCCTCTGTTTGGGAAGCTGAATGTATGTAAGGAACTAGCAGGTACCTATCAGCAGTCATGGCTAACCAAAAGAGAAATCACTAAAGCAAAATGGGTAAGAATTCCTTCTGTCTGCAGGATGGTTTTGTTTGTACTGATCACCTGCTAAAGATAGTATTCAGACTCTTTGGTAGTAATTTCAGTTCCTAAAGAAAGGAATCAGCTAGGTTTTAGAATTTTTTAAAATTAATTTTATTTTTTAATTTTACCTTTTTTAAACCAAGAGATAACAACAGCAGAAATTCTGAGGTGTTTACTTGCATCTTCTTATCAAGAAGGAGACAAAGGACTTTGCTTGTGACTCTGTAGGACTCAAATTTGCTACTGTACTCTGACTTTGACTGTAAAAGTAGCTCTTATTTAATATAACAAATCTCTACTCTTAGTTTGTTTCTGAGATGCAGATGAGAGAAAATAGAATATTCTTCATTTCAGCCTTTTACTGTAGAAGACGGATTTCATTCTACCTTACAGGAAAAAGTCCTACCTACATGTATTGTAGTCTATTTCAGGAAATTAAGAGATAACCAAGCACATGTAATAGGGAAGCCTAATAAATTTTTGGAGCAAAGGATCATTGACCGAAGTTTAGTTGCTATAGAAATTCATTTTATTAGCAGTCAGGCACACACCAAAATCTCTGACCCAAACCTCTCCTTCCATCTTCCTAAGGAACAGAATTTAAATGGGATAGGTCTTGTGTCTTACTATTGTAGCAATCATACTATCCATCTTTTCTTGAAAGATCTCTCCTCTTTAAATATAAAAGAGCGTGGATGATGCATATGTCCTTTTCTGAAATTGCAAGTGTATGTGGGTGGAGGAAACAAAAACTATTTTCATGCTTCTGTTGTTATGAAGTCATTATTTCATACTTGGTAATATAGATCTGAATAATATAAGCTGAATATTTTTAAGTGGTGATTTAAATATGTTTGTAACATTTAAATGTTTTTAAATCACATAAAAAGTTTAATTGAAGCCTATGAAATCCTGCTTGTGATTGTCCTGCTGATTGAGGAATTGTGAATGAGGCAAATCTGATAAGGCTTTTATTTATTTTTGTGTTATGTTACCCATACTTTGTTGAGGAGACAACTGCTTGATTTGCAAATGATTTTTGTTGTGTCCATATACCTTCTTCAGTTTGTTCAGATGACTGAAAAAGAGTGGAGATCTAGTATACCAAATAGTTTATTCTTTAATCTTTTTGTGCATTCACATAATTTTAGAGGGTGTCAATTCCTGTACATTGGTTTCAGGATTTTGGTCTTGAAATGGTTCTTGTGCCCATCAAACTAGTTCAGAGTATATTTGCCCCACATCACATTTCCCTTTCTTAGAAAATGCTGCGGGGAAAGGGAGGAGAGGAACTGAGTGCAAACTTCTCCTTGGTCTCATTGGTATAAAATACAAAGGAGCTTTTTCATCTAAGGTCACCTTGAGTTTGTACTGATCTAACTCAGAACAGAACCCAGCTCCTGATCTATGTGTTGATCTAGACGGGAATTTCAAAAGCTGTCAGAGGTATGCAGGTCCACAATTCCCATTTGAAATCAATGGCCTTTATGTACCTGCATTTCTATAAAGTAGCCTAGGATATCAACTCTCTTCCCCCACATAGATTTCCATTTCTGTATATCCCTTGATGACTCTTCAAAAGTGACTGCATAACATTTTTCAATGAGCAAACTAAGTTTGCAATAAAGCTGCACTTTTAAAAATAAATTTCAGTTTGTATACATTTGAAATAGGAATCCCTCTGTCCTGTTTGACGCAGTGTTCTGAAATGGGCCACCACTCTTGCCTTTTTCTGGTTCACCTCTCATTTTTTCAATGCCACCAATGTCACGGTTACAGCCTAACAAGCAGTTACGGGTCTTGATCTTAGCTTTACAAGGTGGATCATTCCAGGTGGGCTTCTACACCCACACAGCCTGTTGACTTCAGTGCATCAGTGTCTTACTGTTGGATGCAAGAGATCCATTTGAGGGATATGTGCAGTCAGAGATGTTTCATATCTCTTCCTCTGGGAAATACTGCACATCTGGTTAAGGTAGTCCTTGAGGCTGTTACTTATGTGGTTCCCAAGTAGAATCTATGCTCCCTCACAAAGGTTTTTGAGTATCAGCTCTTACAGCAATTAGCACTCTCATCACACTTTCACCAAAGAGCCAGTGTAGCAATTTCAGTTCATTGATTTGAGATGCTTAATACCTGTTGTGCCCTTTACATGTTAACAAATGGAATAAGTCTAGTTGAACCTAAAGGTCAATTTCTTTACATAAGATTTGAGTTTTAAAGAACTGAAAAAAAATTAGACATAGAATAGAATATGTAACATCACTTTTGGCAATAATAGCACCTCAATTAGTCTTTGTACAGAAGTACTTAACCCAGGATGAATTTTAGCAGTGTATGGAGGCTTATCAGGAACAGCTTCATGCTGGCCTGGTGTTTAAGGCATTCTTTACCATACGCTTTGACGTTTTCTTTCACCTGGGAAGACTTTACACCAACTCTGAGGGGAGCCATACGTGCTTAGATAGCTCAAAACTGATTTGTTCTTTGCCCTCATAATTATTATGATACAAGATGATGTATGTGTGATGCAAGAAGATGGAAAAGATGCGTAATTTTGTTTCCTCCTGCCTTCCAGTTCCTCCAGGTTCTTGCTTAGATCCATTCTTGTTATAGTAGCATGCTTCTCCCTATGGTTGAGCACATTGATAATGCTAAGAGGTAGCACAGTTGCAGGTCTGCCTCAGGTACTGTGGAGAAGATGGCAAGAGCTAGGTTTCCCACTGAAAATGGGGATTTGCAGTTCTCATTCGGAAAGCATTGGAAAGCCCTGAGAATCTTATCACCTGCTAGTCAAAAATCGGAAAAAATCTCTCAACAACTCTCTCTCAAAGGAAAGTTGTACTAGTAGCAAAGAGAAGCTAAGGGAAGTGGCTTTTTAATTTTTAATTATTTTTTTGAAGAGAAACATGACTATTGGGACATTCTGTTGTGAGCATGGTGTGATGCCACTGGCTTTAGGCGTCAAGACAAAAAGCCTAGGATTGAACCTGCAAACCAGTAGCCAAATTCAGTTCGAAGCTTTGTTTTGCTGTAACCACATCTAAATATAGTCTGGGATTGAATCTGGTTGCTAGAAGAGTCCTACAAAAGTGTACAATAAACACTGGATAGATGTCTTCCCTGAGAAGCTGGCCCTAGTGGCTACCTACACTGCTTTTGAACACCAGCTCCCTGAGCTCCTGCAGCCTCTTCGTTGCTGCATTTCCCTGTAGGTATTGGCAGGCCTCCAAGGGTATTTCTCCCTATCTTTGTGCTGCATTGAGCTAAATCCACTCATGAATTCTCCAACAGTATGAGCCTTTGAGCAGAGAAGAGGGAAGCCTTTTTAGAAGATCCAGGTACCTGTAGTTGGACCTTTCAAGGCTTGCGGGGCGCAGAGACAGTGGCAGGAGGTGCTTTCAGCAGACAAACAATATTAAAATTACCTGCAGTCATTTTCTGCAGTGAGATGTTTGTGTGGCTGTCTGGGCAGCTTCCCTGGTGGAACTGGTGTATTTTTGCTTTTGTATTTTTACATGTGAAGGAGTCTCCTGTGCAAGGTCCAGTGGTGGTAGAAACAGCAACTGAAGGAATAGTTTTGGGCTAATGTGCTGACCAGATCTTTAGGTCTTTCTCATCTGATCACAAGGTCTTTCTGATCTTTTGGGTAACATTTAATAAGGGGAATTTGTACTTCTTGTACCCCCTTTATTTCCTTTCACTCAACATTCTTCATCATTCTTGCTTCTATTTTCCTATTCTCAGACACTTCTCCAGTGTAAGTGCCAACTGGTAAGTCTTCCATAGTTCTAAGTGAATCTGACTGTAAAATGAAAGGGAGGAGAGATTACTGCAATTCATAACATACGTTTTGGATGCTAGAATGACAGTGCAGTAGATCAAAGTATTTCTCAGATCAATGAGTAAGGAGATGTTTCACAGCACACTAATATGTCATGAACTAGATGCTGAGGATATACAACATTGATCATGGGAGTGCACACACTAGCAGTGAATATACAGGTACTTTTAGCAAGAGTTTACCTTCTCAGAAGTTCCTCTTCTTTTGAGAAGTGTGTCAGTAGAAAGTCACAAAGAAAAATTAAAATTATTCTTTCTTAATACGCACAAGCCCAAATAAAAGTAAGGAGGGTTGGTGAAAAAAATCTATACATTTACTAAACTTAAACTTGGACTTTAGGGGAAGTCTGGTCATGAGAGACCTTAGCTCTTGTCGGGTAAAGTTTTCGTCTTGTCTTTAAAAGTAGACAAAAACACTGTTGTTGGGAAGAAAAGTTTGGTGGAGGAGAAGGAGTTAAAAAGATGCATCTTAAAACAATTTTCTCTCTCATGTCTTCAGCCTCTTTTTTAAAAAAAGCAACAACACAGTAGTGACTATTTTGGGAGCTTTTCCCTTTGCTGTTCTGGTACTTCTCATTGTTGTTGAGTTCTTTGCTTTCCCCTGTTTTACTCTGCATTCACGTAGTCCTTCTCTAGCTATTATGGAATAAGTTAATATAGTGGAAGCATGAAAGGAGAAAGTGGGTGTGGCTCTATGTTGAGAGCAATAGTTGGAGAAGGCTTTCTTTATATGTCTCCTTGAAGTAAGTGTTGGCACCTTTTCAGTCTACTCTAGGTCACAGAATTTGGTTTGGAAGTGAATAGGATGAAATTTGGGCTTTTGACCATAAAACTGTATTTACTCGCTGTAGAAAAACGCATTCTTCATACTCTTCCCCTTGCTAGTCCCCAAACACACACACAGCGAGATGTCCAGAGTGCCCGCGTGTCGACCACATAGGCATGTTGAACTTGGTCCAGTAATGCTAATGTTTAACCTGCTTTCTGTCGTTGTCAGCTGGTGCCCACGGAGATGAACTCGGGATAGGTAACGTTCCCAGATACCCTCTGGAAAACTTTAACTTTGGTGCAGATTGCTCTGATGTAGCTAACTGCGATGGCATTGGCTTCTACCTTGGAGTGGACTGATTTACCCTGAAATGACTCTCTAACCTGCATCTTAAACAGTGTAGTTGGTTCTGGTGCAAATAGATTAATTCTGAAGTGATGGACATTTTGATTCTCATGCAAAATAGCTACATCCTACCAGAAGGGGTTGAACCAGTTTCTCTGAACAGTGATGACCTTCACTGTACAGTTTTGGGTATGTCTCAGGGATTCCTTGTGGAAATAAGGGCAGTTAACAAAAAAAAAAAAAAAAAAAAAAAAAAAAAAAAAAAAAAAAAAAAAAAAAAAAAAAAAAAAAAAGGAAAAAAGTAAATAGTTTTAAAAGTAAATAATAATTTAAGGTAGAGCGTCACCTAAGTGAGAGCGCAAGAAGGAGAAATCTTTGTTCAGTTTTATAGTCAACGATGTCTGGCTTACGGACTCTTTCTCTTCTCGGGGCTCTCATCTCAAGTTCAACATACAGAATCTTTTTCATCACGCTCAGCTTTAAACTTTTTATTTAAAGATACCCTTCCCCAACAAGCTTTCAGAATACTTATTGTAGATTTTAAGAGAAATGGTATATTAATTTATGCTATTAACATCACCTCATAAATTATAAGTTTTATACTAAAGCTGTATTGAGTGTAATGAATTATGTTGCATATGTGTTTTTAATAGCTATAAAATTATATACAAGCTTTTTTGGAAAAACAAACTAGTGAAGCACCTTTTTACACTGGATCTTTGCCGTGTCAAGGTGTACAGCTATTCTTTGCTACCTTGCAGATATCTATATCTATATATAGATATATATATAAATAAAATAAAATGGTATCCTGTATCAACAAGTATAGAACTCTTTTTAACCCTTATATTACTGTTCCTATAACTCTTTTTAAAATTTGAGTGTTACATTCTGCAATAATTTATCCGTGGTTTGTACCTATGATTAGAAATTTAGTTACAGGGTAAATAGATCAAATTTTAAAGATCCAACTACTGTAGCTGGAAGTCGTGAACCAAGTTTGTAAGACCTTTTCTTTTTTTTAATGTATTTATTTCCAGTTAGCTCTGTGAGTTGGAATTTGAAAAGTTGGAACATTAGGAATCTACAGTGTCTTATTCAGGAATTTTCCCCCTCCTTTCCTCACAAAGGAATTCCCACTGTGACTTATAAATAGAATTAGACTGCTTGTGTGCATGTATGTATTATATATACACACAAAAAATATGCATTGGGGGGGATGTATGTGCGATACGAATGTGTATATTGTATGTAGGTCATAGTTTTGTAAAGAGAAAAGTAGTTGAGAGGTGATGGAATGTATTGTAGAAATGTGATTATTTAGTAGGGGGTTGTTATGTCCTCACTGTTGTATAAATAACTGAAACTCTCTACTATATAATCTTCTGTTATAAGGCTAACTCTGATATCATGTCAATTTTACTGTTTTTCAAATGAGTTGCATTGAGCCCTGTTTAAAATGCCATGAAAATACCAAGCTCCCAAAGACAGCCTTTAAATAAAACAAAGGGGGGATGAGGAATGATGGGAGAAATGAGTTTTTTGGGAGAAACTGAATGGGAAGGTTTGCATTTGGTGGGATGGGGAGGCATGAGAATTGCTGTATCTTTGCAAATTAATACCCGAATCTCCTGTGGTCTAACTTGGAAAATGTTGTCAATCAGTGTACTTGTGTTTTCCAATGAGGTTGTAAGGGGCACCGTTTGTGGAGTGGTCTCCATTCCATAAAAGGGTTTTGTCTTCAAAGTAGATATTTTTCTTTCATGAGGATCTTTGTGTATATCCATTTTGCCCCAAAATTGCTGTTGTGGGATTGCAGAACAAAAAAAAAAACCATGAAGTCCAGGGAGTTTCACTTGTGCTGTGAAATTCTAAATTTGATTGTGGCCACTTACCTGTTTTTTCATAATTGGAGAAGGAAGGTTTCTTTATGGGAGTTCTCACTTGAAATTGTGAGAAATGAGAAACATTCCTACAGATTGGCTTACTCTTCATACTGTTCTATTTAGGCTGGAGAAAATAACCTAATTGTTATTTATTCATAGAGTATCACTTGTAATTATGATGATCCTGGTGACTTTAAAAACCTGTTTAGAAAAACAGAGCTTCCAATACTGCACAGAAATTAGAAATTTTTTTCAATTTTTTTATATCCCCCCTCCCTATCATTTGTTGATACCCCCCAGACATCCCTCCCCCTTTCCTTCTCCCCACGATTTGTTTCTGGCACATATGCATACAGGCAAAAGGGCAGGGAGGTGGAAGTTGTCAGAGGCCTTTCCTTCTGCTTATTTGGTGGTAATGCGAATTGGGAGCATAAATCTTTATGCCTTTACGGGGAAGAATAGACCCATTTCTGTGTATACCTGTACAGAGAGATTATCTGTATATGAGACAATGGTAGCACTTGGCTGAATGTGGACTTGCCCTCATGATGTACAATAAATACATATGAATGCAATCAGTCTAAATCTATATATACGTGCATACAGATGTATAGATGGACTATACGTTGTGTCACACACATACATTAGTTGTAACGTGAGTCAGTGTGTGAGCTAAAGAGAGGGACTATCCACGTAACATATGTCTAACAGGTAAGCCCTTGTGCCAGATGAATTTTTGTTAATTCTTCTGAGGGACCTCGATGACTCAGTGACTGATCTGATCTTGGTCACCATTGGTTTGTGTTACCTCAGCCCTCACAGTGCAGTTTCCTTGGTACCTCTCTGCCTTTGTGTTATATTAAGACTTGTTGAGGCCTCTTGCAATGCCAACCTCTTCTGCTTCTCTGCTCCATTGCCTCCATTCCAGCTCCTCCTTGTCCCTGCATCTCTACAGTTTCTCTTGCTAGCAGCAATCAGCTTTAATGGCCCAATCCAGCTCTGCTTATGCATTAGGGAAATTTTCTTGGTGATTGTAGTGGCAGCTGAATTGGGCCCTGAGCACCTGCTTGAACTTATGCAAAATTTCCCAGCTATTCAGATGTGCTTTGGTACAACTGCGATTGATTTGCAGATGAATACAAACTTTTCATAGAACCTGATGCAAAGCTCCCTAGCATATTAAAAGGTTAACCCAGCATCATATTTAAATGGTCTAAATGAGAAAACCCTACCCAACAAAAATTATCTTTTCCAGTTTTCAGCCCCAGGAAGAAAAAGGGAGTTGGGTTTGTGTTTCCCATAACACAGGCAGTAAGCAGAAGGCAGCCCTGTGTTCTGAGCAGTGGGGTTGTCATCAGACATCAAGAGAAACACAGTTTGTTACACTTTACCATAAAACAGGTTTTAAAACGGTGTGCAGAGTTGACCATTAACATGCTAGCACTTTGCATCTCATTGTGTATTGGGTGATCTTGCTTATGCAAGTAAATTGTGGTTTTAAGTGTTTTATTTTCTGTTTTCTGGCTAAATGGAGCTTCTGTATCCTTTTAGCAGAAAGCAGCTGTCAGCAACCTGCTCAGTCACATTTAAGCGCTGTGTAACTTAGGCTTCAGTTTCAATGGAGAATGCTGCTCCAGTTCTGTCATCGAGCCATACTGGATTCCATGTTTTCAGGATGGCTATGACACAATTTTTCTTGGCCACAATTCAACCATGGAATTTTGTCTTCCTTGAATTTCTGTTAGGAAAAGGTAACTGGTGCACTGTTCCATCTGAGCTTTCATGCAGTCATACACAATGATTTCTATAATACATATGTTGGGGCGTGTGTATGGGTATGTCTGTGTTCTGGGTGTGTATAATGTATATTTATACACACACGTCTATTACGCTATTTCAGTTTATGTATGTGGAGAATGTACCTGTTGGTTATCTCCTGATATATACTCATGCATACGTATATTAAATATGTATATAGAGTGTAGATGTCCTGCATATACATATGTATATGTTATGAACCTTGGTTGGCAATTTTTTCCACACTTTTTTGCAAATTGCTGTCCCTTTATGACTTATTTTCACTGAAACTGCATTATATAGAAGATATGGAGAAATGTGTTATCAAAGTTTTATTTTAAAAAGGAGACTTTTAATTATCTAAAGCCATTTGTAATTGTCTTTTGAATTTTTACTAGAAGGGTTGTTAGTTTAAAAAAGAAAAAGAAAAAAAAGAGAAAAAAAAAACAAAAGCAAGCAGACAAGCCCTTAGTCCCACCGTCGTTTAGATGGACCTAAGAAAGAAATGGAAACACAAGTTTTTAAGTATTTTCTTCAGGTGTTTCTGAGGCATACTGTAGTCGCATTCTGCCCCATCCCCCTTTTATCCAATTATAATTAATGATTCA
>NW_016690187.1:4285615-4316791 GCF_001604755.1 Lepidothrix coronata
GGGGTCCCTGGCAGCAATGGCAACTCGCACTACTGCTTCTAGTGCTGGAGGCTCACGGACAGCATTCCAGGGGCGGGTAGGAAAGCTCGTGTTTGTACTTTCCCTTTAAATAGGAAAGGTTGGCTCACATGTTCCTCATACTTCTCAATGAATGTACTGTATTACCATTAAAAAAAAAAAAAATTAATTAAATGATGATAGATTGGTCTCCTTTTGTTATCTGGTCCTTGTTTAATTTGTTTAAGGGTTTTTGTATACAAAAGTTTACATTTCACTGTATGTATTATCTGTATATAGTGTGACAAAATGATTTTCTTTCTTTCTTTTGGATGTATTAATAAATCTTGCTGTGAAGTAGCTGTGTTTACTATGATGAAACCCTCTTCTCCAAGCCATTTTGCTAAGTCCAAGATGTATGGATATTGCCCAGGATGAAATATAATCCATAAAGTGATTTCTTTTTTTCCTTTAAAACCTATCCTAAGTACAGTTATTAAACTGTCCTTTGCTTAGATTGCTGTAGAGTCTGATTCTGCTCTTGGTTATTCTCTGTTACTTTGTAATAACATTAGCTAATTAGTTTTGCAATCAACTCTGGGTCTTCAGTCTCTGTCCTGATTCTAATTATAGTGCTTTCTAGCTCTGGATCACTGGTCTGGAGACCAGATCCTCTTCATTTTGTCTTCTGGTTTGAGGAAGTTTAATTCAAGGGGTATAGAATAGAATTTTGTCATGTATGTTGTTACATTTTCTGAGATTTAAAAAATATATACCTGCTTCATCAATGAAACTGGTAAGTTGGAGTTTGGCATTATTTTGAGGTTTAGCATGTGGATGAGAAATGATGGTCACTGAGGTGCTGTGAGTCTCTGGTCAGTTCTAGGGCAGGATTGCCAGGCCAGGCATGCATGTGGCCTGGATTGGTCAGACACTGGGAATCACCACTGCCGTGTTCGGACACAGCTGCATGCTGGGGAAAGGCTGCCATTTGTGCCACCTTGCTGTGACTGGTGCAAACAAGACTGCCTTGGCTGGCACTAACCTTCCAGTGCCAGGATTGGTCTCCAAGAGTGGCTTTTCCACAGTAGCTTGAAGGATGTCTGCTCTTTAGAACTACACCTTGGACACTTCGCAGTAAGTAGAGGGATGCTGCATCTCCCTCTCACCACTTGTTTTGTGAAGTCTTTGCCTCTGCTTTCTGACATGAGGGGATGTGCTTCCACTATGTTTTCTTTGCTAGTCTCCATCTCCAACGTGTTTGAGGTTGTGACTTGCAAGGGACCAGCTGTGTCCTTGGTAAGACCATCTTCAGATTCTGGTTTTCATAAACAGTCTCAATCCTGACCTGGTCATTGAAATAATAACCAGATTGATGAGAGAGAGATTCAGTAATTTGACTTCTCTTTTAATGAACATGGCTCAGCTATTCTAGACAGTGTAATTAGGGCAGCATTGCACATGCCTGGTTGTAATTCAGGCCGAGGGGTAAATGGTGTCAGTGAATGATGTAGTCTTCCGTGTTAACACATGCTGCAAAGGTTTCATGCAAAGATGAAACTGTTTGTGCTTTAATACCTTGTGTTCCTGGGAGATGGAAGTACACTGAAAGTGTTGCATCCAGACATTTATCAAGACAGAGTGATGACAGAAAAGATCAGATACTTAAACAAAAGGAGAGCACAGCAGTGTAAGTTCAGTGCAATATGGCTAGAGAAAATCTACTCCAGGCTTCTCCTCTCTAGGGAATTTTCAAGGTTATGGGCCTGAGGCATTTGGACACTAGGGGTAATAGTGTGAGGCAGTTCTGGGCTGTTAGAGATGCAATTCTGGCTGTGCATATGGATATTACAAAGCTGATCCTTCAAACTGCTCCATCTCAAGAAGCACTCAAAATGGCAAGAGCAGGAATTGATTCTTATGGAGAAAATAGTTGTTTAAAATCTGCTTTTAACAAAACAGCAAAAGTAAGTTTCTGTTTGCTGTAAGATTTGAGGTCGTAATGAGGACTAAGAAGGTGGAAGTTAGGTAAATGGGGGCTCTTCCCTGGGAATGACTATCTTACAGAGGCAGAGGTGTCTGGTCTGGTCCCGAGCTGGGCATTCCCCAGTGTGGACTTGACAAGAGATGGGTTGAGACTCCTCTGCTAAGGCAGAGACCGACTGGTTCACCTGGGGTTTTTTCCCCAGTATTTCCATGAACAACAAAGATACGTTGCTCTTGGGAAATGATTGCATGGCTCTCAGTCTGAAACTTTACAAAAACAACCGGTCGTTGTTCTAGTGCCACATTTCAAAACAAAAATAGGTTTCGTTTGAAATATCAATTCAGGAAGAATGTGCTACATTTTTCTTTGTATTTTAACAGTCCTCTTGAGCTCTAACAGTAGCCTTTTAATAGTTGGCAATTATTTTCTCAGGAAAGCTCATTTAGTTTGTACTTGAAAAGCAGGTGAGATTTTGTTACAAGTGTTGCTGTTGTATTCAGTGAAGCGGTTGGAAGGAGAAACCTTTATTAAATTTGGGAGCTGGCTTCCTGCAGAGGTGAAGACAACCTCTCTCTTTTCTAGTATAGTCACAGGCAATTGTCCCATCTGCAGGAAATAATAGGGACCATCTTTCAAACCCCCCGTGGCTCCTATGCCCCAACCACAGGGCTGGTACTCTGCAGCTGTCAGGTCTGAACTATTGATACAAGATGCTTGTTTTAAGGGGCTAAGAGGTGATTGCCATGTTTGCAGGTGGGAGGTTCAGCCCAGGAATGGCTGCCTTGTTTTATTGCCATTGCTAATTTATAACTTGTAGAAGGTGCCAGTGAAGTGTCTTAGTACCACTGAATCTAGGAAAAAAAATTGAAGTGGTGTGCTAAAAATGTCCCTGAAAGCAAAGTAGTGTTGATATTCAGGTGCATTCTTGTGCTTCTTTAGGGGAACAGAGTACAGTTCTATGTCTGCATCCAATACCTCCCTTGATAGGTGTCCTTAGGACCAAGAGACTCATCTCTTGGTCACTCCTCACATCTTGTTTGGGATGGCTGACATAGCCACCAGTGTGGAGGAGAGTCCTGCAACATAAACTCAATCTGGCTCTGATAGTTTCTGCTCAGCTTGTGCTCCAGGTTCATGCCTGTTTAAATTTAAAATTTAAAGTGCTTACTTTCATATCTTGCAACTGTTGGTGGAAAAAAAACCATGTAATCAACCAGTCCCAGGGTGCTCCTACAAATCTGATTTGTGGGGCCTCAGTGTGGTGCCTGCCAGGCAGCTGGCACTGATTGGGCTGCTGATATAGCCAAAAATGCTGTCACATTGACCAGTACTTTCTCACAGCTCTCTTGTGTTCTGCAATCTCATGTTTCCTGGGAGGGTGTCATGGCCTTCAAACACTTCTAGCTTCTCCATTGCAACCATGTTGGATGTAGTGATGGCCCTCTGCAGCCAAAGAGAAAGTGCTGTAGTGCTGTGACAGGGAAGGGAGAGGGTCTTCCCAGGTGCAGAGCAGTGCTGTGAGCCTGTGCTGTGACCCCAGGGAGGGCAGTAAGGCTTATCTGGAGCACAGCTGGCATTTGATGTGGCACCTTCCCCTACCTATCTGGTCCTTCAGAGCATCTACAATATAGCAGCATATGGCTCATCCTAAAAAGAACATCACAGAGGGAAAAAAAATCCTGTTTTTTCTCGGGTTTTAAGTGTGCTGGAGTATTTATCTTCAAACTGTGGCTTTCTTGAACCACAGCTTTGCATGTGCTTAGAGTGGCAGCACTGATGAAGGAATTCATTGGGACCAAACTTCAGCTGAAGGTGAAGGGGTAGCAACAACTCTGCCTCACCCAGCTTGTGCCAAAGGATCGGCAAGAACAGAGAGGCTAATTAATGGCAGATCTGGGCCAGTACTCTGCCAAGGTTTGATTTCAAGCTGTGAGTCTCAGTTATAATACTGCCACTTTGGCAGAGTTGGTCCATGTTTGTGCCAGTGGAATTGGTGCAGAACCAGATCCTGAAATTGTTCACAGATATTTCCCAAAGTGACTGTTGTTGCCATTTCCATAGGGTACATGTGGTACCTGGTTACAGTTCCCTGTATCTCTCCATGGTGGTGCTGATCCCTTCCAGTGCTAGGAGAGCTGCCTGAATCTGGGACATTAAAGCTCTTTCAACCAGTTTTGGGCAGATCTTCCCAATAATGCCCTTGTTGGATATTATTTTCCATTTGCTAGTGAAAAATGGGATGAACCCAACTGGGACGGGAAGAGAGGTTTAAGGGGTGATTCTTTAAGTGCCTAGAAGGATATGGATGGGTGAAATCCAAGACATAGGGTTTTTTTCTCTGCACATTCCTGTTGCCTGTTGGTGCAGACATTTAAACTTGCTGCCTGAATCAAGAGACAAGTATTAGCATCAGCAGAGAATACCTCCTTAAATGTGTAGTCTTCTGTAATTTGTGCTCTCAGCAAGTTGCATACATATGCTATGGTTGCTTTAGTAAAGAGCTGTTTTAGTCCAGCTGAGCGCTCAACTTAGTAAAACCACTCGACTTATACCTGAGAGCACATGATTTTGGGTTTTTGTTGGGTTTGGTTTTTTTTTCCCCAACCAGTTTAATGCCTTGTTTAATCCTGCAGAATTTAATTTTCCTGTTAACCACCATTTGCTCAGTGGAGCCAGACAGTTTCCTCAGTTATTGATCTAATTTTTTTCTGTTCTCCCTTGGGCCCTACTGTTTAATATAGCTTTTGGTTTATTTTTTTCTTCTCTTGTACCCCCCCCAATATTTTGCCTATTTTATACAATGTTTTTGCCTTGTCCTCTCCATCTCTTTTCCCCTCAGACTGCAGCTAAAATTGTTGCTGAAGAGATCTGGTAAGCAAAATTAGATTCCTAGAACTCAGAATTGTTCCTTGTTAACCTTATCCTCTTCACTCAGCTCTTTTATCTCTACCAGCTCTGCCCAGGTACAAGACCTTGCTTGGCAGAGCTATTCCTAATATCCCTAATTATGAAATTAGAATCAGTCAAGGTCTCAGTCAGCCCTTTCAAAGATGGTGGAGATGAAAATCTTGACAAACAATCTCAGAAAAATTTAGTAAAGCTTCTGTGATATTTCACTTGCCCTCCAAAGCTGGCTGCCTGTAGCAAATTTTCTGTGATGACATGCCAAAAATATGATGCCTTTATCAGACACCATTTCCCATTAGCAGTGCTTTAAAAACTACCAGTCCTGCTCCTGTGTGTTCCTGGTTTGCTGTGATGTCAGCTACTTTCACACAGCCCTGTGCTATGGGAAGCAAAGATTTCAAAGAGATTGTGCTGTGTCTCTTTGAGTGTCCCTGGCTTTGGGCAGACTTTGCCCACAGGCAGCACTGATGCCATCTGCCTTTGCCAGGTGACAGAGAACAGGGCTGCTGGGTGGCAGCTTAGCTCTCAGTCAGTTAGTTGAATACTTGCAGGCACTCTTTTCCTTTATTTCACCCCAGTAACATGGGATATTTATCCAAAAGCCTTCTGTCTCTTCCTGCTTTTTCCTGGATTTTATGACTGGTGCTCTTAACCAGTGCCAGAATCCACATCAGGCTGGTCTAAGCTGTCCATAAGAGACAAACAATGCATGGATCTTCCAGTGGCTCTAAATGTAATCTAAACTGTACAGAAAATGATGGAGGATATGAGTAGAAAAGAGAAAGTGACTCAGTGTGACTCAACCTCTTCAGAATCTGTGGGTGACACAAAAAGATGCTCTTCTCATCTTTCAGTTCTGGTGCTTGCATGCACCAGATTGGAAGTCCATCTCACAGGCTCTCCACTGTCCCATGCACCTCACCATCTCTGTGGTGCCTGGTAGCACAGCTGGCTTCACCGTCACCTTGTATACTCTCTGCTCCACATCTGCCTACTTGTCTTGTGTGCTGCCTGCTGACCAACTGTATGTGGTGAACACCCTGCAGATTCTGCTGTCTTATACCCTAATCTACCCCAGTGGATCCAAACTCTTGCCCCTCTTGCTCACAGCTCTCTCTGGTCTGCTTTCATCTCTTGTCCAAAGCTCCAGTTTGCAGTCTATGCAGCTATGACAGGCAGTATTTGTAATGCTCTTGCTGCCCTTATCAGACCCCTCAGCCCACATTGCACACCCTGTCCTATATGGCTGGCCACCCTGGTGTGAGGCTTCCTGTCTGGAAAACTGGGGACTTTTAAACATAGTGTCCCATCCATTGTTACTCTCTGGTCTTGTAATTTAAATGCAGCCTGTAGTGCAAAATTCTTAAATACATCAAAACTATAAAAGAAGCTCCTCTTTTTACTTTGGTCACCTCTAATGCCTAAAATCAAATCTTTCATGTATTTCACAATTCAGCCTTGTTTTCCTTCTGTCATCTGCTTTTCCACCAGCTGTTTGGGACTTGATTTGCAGCAGAAGGTGGTGTTTGATAGAAGGGGTACATGGATGACAACAAACGGCTTCAACTTCTTACACTTGGAATATTAAGTTTTATGGCTTTCCCAGTGCTGTAAAACCAACACATGCTATTTTATTTTTCATTTTGAAAATCATTGTGTTTATTTTTCTGGCAAGGTTTTATACCAAGATAAGCGTTCTTAGAGGTTTTTGTTTACTCTTGGAAAATGGAAGGAAAGTATTACTGTGCAAGGCCTGCACTGTGAAATTGCTTTTTAGCTGTAATTTTTATGTGAAAGATGCCAGATGGTTACCAATCAAGAATTAAGTTTTCTACTTCTGTTTTCAAATTGGTAATTTGCTAATTATTTACCTGAGGATTGTTCCTTGCTAATGGCCTAACTGAGTGCACGGTATACTTCTAATAATCCTACTGTCATGATCTGTGCAGGAGAGAAATGCCATTCCCAGGGTGGAAGTGCAGAGTGAAAGAATGGCGAGAGGAGGGCAGCAGTCTCTGCAGCTGCCCCAACTGCCTTGCTGGGGTGGATGCCTGCAGCATGCGGTGGTCAGGAGGGACCCAGTGTCTTCTCAAACAACATAAGCTGGTTTTAACACTGTAGTTTGCAAAGGTCTGTTTGTGCCAGCTGCAGGGTGGAAGCTCCAGGTGGAAGCAGCCTGCTTGTGCCCACTCCAGTGTGGAATGGTGGAAGAGCACCATCATCGCAGATTTGAGTGCTGCTAAGGCAGGACTGTGGTATTCTCTTGCTTGAGATTCAGGCTGAATGAACCTTGATGGCAGTGCAACATGGCTCTCCCTCTTCATCCCTCCATGTCTAAACTACATCCAAATGAAGCTGTGTCCTCCAGACCAGCACCTGTGCCAGTCTGACAGAGCTGTCTGAAGGGACCTCAGTCAGAAGCGTGGTCCCCAGCAAGTGTGTGGGCACTGCTGCACATGGTGTCAGGCCCTATGCAGAAGCAAGCAGTGAAAACCCAGGCAGATGGCTAAGGGCTGGGCAAAGGTTCTTGAGCTTGCCACAGAGGGGGACTTGACCTACTTGGTCCATCATCTTTGGTTTTGCATTTCTGGTTTCATTTCATTGCCCAAACTCTGCAGGGAGCAGCAGACCTTTGTAAGAAGTTTTTGTAATATAAGTATTGCCTGAGTTTTTAATAATCTACCCAAAGTAGTTCCTGTCCTGTGCTGGGGATGCTGACAAGAAGGACTGGGCCCTCAGTTCCAAACCCAGAAATTACTTCCTGAAATATGTGGTATAGTCTGCACAGAGACTCATACATGTAGAATAGATGCTGCCCAACTGAGATAAGGGAGAGCACTGGGAGGTGGAATATCTTCATTACTTGATTTTCAAGGGGAGATACTTTTTCACTTTTCATTTCTTCTTGTGTTTTCTTTCTGTATTTGTCCTTTAACATTAGGTTTGATTCTGTCTTTATAGCATTCAAGTGAAGGCTTACATATTTCATTGGGATTGTGTCTCTTGTTTTCATGACTGAAAGTCCCAAACAATATGAAGCAGTCACAGCCATGTGCACATCTGGAGTCCTTTCATCTGCTCCAAACAGGCACTTTCCTTTATTCCTATTCACTCTCATTACTTAATTTCCCAAAGAGGCTGCAGCTCTTCAATGCCTGAGTGACGTATGTCAAAATGTCTCACTAGGCTCTTCCACTACATGATAATTCAGTATATCCTGTTTCCAGAGCTGAGGAAATATATTTCCTTCACTTTAGCTCATTACTCTTTAGGAAATTGCTTTTCTTCAATTATCCTGACAACCTGGATTTCAACAACTCCAGACCTCACTGGGCGAAGCTCCGGCATCTCTGCAAACACTTTTTTTCCTTCAGACTTCTCTGTCATCTATTATGTCCTTCCTAGAGAGGACCTCTTATTTGGGACTTTTCTTATGTCTGCCACTGGAGACTGGGTGTCAGCACACAATTTGCAACACTGATCCTGAGGTTTTAAAATAAACCCGGTTTACTGTCCCCTCTGACATTGCTCATTCATTGTCTAGAGCAGGATTTAAAGGAAGCATTAGCAAAGATAAACTACAGGGAGCACTCCTCAGCACTTTCTAATCTGAGAGTCACTTAACTTATTCAGAGGAAAACCCACAGATTATCTTGCAGAGAGCACAGCACTCGCTATGCTGGTTCACTCAGCAACTCTTTCCCAGTGCTTTGTGGTGTTCATTGAGGTTGTCTTAGGAGGCTCAGGTCTTGAAGGAGGGTGGCCCCATACTGAGACACCTGATCATCTCATGGCTAAACCAGAAATGTCCTGTGCTCTTGCACATGCTTCTTGATGCTGTAGGCTGCTAGTTGCACCTTCCTACCTCTCAAGAATATCCTGAAGAGAAAGCATGTGACTGTGAGGTGTTGCCATGCCATGTGATGGAGGAGGCAGCACAGATGGAAATCTAGACCAGTTCCTAAGACAAAAACACTGTACCAACACAAGGGACTATTTATACTTAATGAGAATTTTGCATTTGAATCCCATGCCTTAGTAAACCAATTTTTAATTCAAAACTGCTTCACTTCACCTGCACAAGAGTCACAATTGCCATCCATCTCACCCCTCCTACAGGCTGTCCTGACCTAGTCAGTCATCTGTTTGCTGCAGAAATCCCACTTGCAAGCAGAGTGATCCTCCTTGTTTTCAGTTTTCATCAGCTCTAGGTGAATGGAAGCACATGGCTTCCCACAGCCTCCCTTGGGAAGTAAAAAGCTCCCAGCTCTTCCCTTTCACCATACCCCACCAAGAATTTCATGTGTTATGGTAAGGTTTCCCCTTCCTTAACCAGCCCTTTGCTGGGGATGCTGGGTAAGATGCATTTATTTGCTGGAGACCTGCAGATTCATGTTGATGTTACTCCCTTCCTAAATGCTGCTCTGAACATGTATCTCATCTTTAGGTGTAATGAACCTCTCTAAGCCTTTCATCTTCGACTCTGAACATTTTTTGGCAGTTAGCCGTGTGACAGTCCAATGGGAAAGAATGTATAGATGAGCGTATCACTTGCTGATTATTTTATTCCTCTTTTGTGATGAAAAAGTTCCTGTTGGGTATTCATCACCTGGGCTCTCCTTCAGCAGAGAGAAAAGACTGGCCGGCAGCAGCTGCAGCATTAACAGGCTGTCAGGTAACTGGGTCTCATGGTTCATTTAGGGACACGGCAACTGTGCCTACCTGGCTCCACAAGTGACAACAGCTGCCCTGTCCTGCTGTGGTGGCTCTTCTGCAGGCTTCACCAGCTTGCCTTAGTTTGGTTCTTAGTTTTGTAGCTGTTTTGTCACTGATTTTAAGGCAGTCTTAAAAACACAGGTGTGCTCTTCTGTTGACAACTCTCTTGCCTCCAGTTAACACCAGACACCAAACTGTGGGGAAAATTAATGGCACCTGCAAATTCTGTGCACTTAAATACTGAGCTGCTTCATTTGCAAGTACAATTAGGTATTTTGGTGTCTAAGGCCTGTGCCTCATGCATCTGCATATCTTAAGCATGTAAACAGCTGGAATTTGCTCTGCAGAGCTGCTCTGTTGGCTGGCAGGCAGGCAGGCTGGTGTGGCTGTGCACAGCATAGTGGAGATGGCTCCTCAGCACAGCAGCACTGTGCATGCGATGCTGATGATCCCTCCCAAAACAGCAGCTCCTGCTCTTCCCCTGTCCTCCAGTGGCTTTGAGAGCAGCTCTTTGTGGTTCCTTTGGGCACACCTGATTATTGCTGAGGACTCAAGATTCACCCTGGACCTCATACTGGGGTACCCTAGTGCAGCTGAGACGCTGTACCAGAGACCCTGTACCAGAGCCAGAAGGTAAGATTTACATCCCGGGGACCTGCTTGGTGCTCACTGATCCCAGCACAGCCTTGGCCACTAGATGCCCTCAGCCAAGGGTGCCATTTTCTGGAGCCCACCAGAGCTTTGCAGAAGGGCAGTGTGTGTGTGGTGTGCAAGCAGTTAAATCGAGCAGGGATGCACTGTGCTTCCCCTCTCTGTTGTTTCCCTCCAGCTAATCTCAAGTAATTTTGAAAGATCATATTTTGATCTCACTGTATACAGAAAACATAACAGCTCCAAACCCTCATCCTGACAGCACACAGGAAGGCCATTGCTGTGCTCTCTGTCAGCACACATGGCTTTCTGTCATGTCCTGGGGCTTGGGTCAGCAGGCAGAGCTCTCTCATAATGCTCCCAGGCTAGCAGGAGCTCAGGCATCTCCAACACCCTCACAGCCCATCCAGTGGGACCTCATTCTGGGGAATATGAGTGGAGTTTGTTTCCTGGTCCCTTGTGCTCCTCAGAGACAGGCAGTGAAAACAGCTGCTTCCTCAAGGAGCGAGGAGAGGGGAACTTCAATAGTGGGCTGGGGAGGGGTATGCACAACTGGCCAAGGCAGCAGCTTGTTGCAGCCCTGCTGATGGCAGCCCTGAGCTCTCACCTGTGGGGCTTCTGGGGTGAGGCACCACAGGGCCTTCCCGGGAAAATAAAATGTTGTTCTTAGAATCCAAAGTGATGTTTTAGACACCTCATCTGCCAGGTTGCTTTGTGGGTGGCTAGTCGGAGGCTCGTGGCACTGACCTGTCTCTTCGGCTCTCTGCTGCCCAGCCAGGAGACAGAAGCCCCAGGGACACATGGAGCACAACACATGGCAAATCCTAATTTTAATTCTAACATTCAGTTGCTGGAACAGTTGCTTGACCCTCAAGCTCCTCTGCCCTCCATCTCATAGGGGTACAGCAGAAGAGCTGCCTGCAGTTCCTCCTGCATCTGAAGCTGGTGATGTTTCCTGAGCAGAGCAGCCCTGTGCTTGGCCATGAGATGCCAGCTGCCCTCCTTCTGCTGCCCTGGTTTCCTCATTTCTCAGAAAGGGCTGAGGCTGCCATCTCCTCCATGGTCTGGCTGTGGGCAGTGCTGTGCAAGGCTGGCACTCACAGCTTCACATCTTGGCCCTTGTGCTGGATAAGAAGGAAACATGTTTCCAAAGCCGAATTGCTGAGAAAACACCAGGTTGAGCATGCGGATGGGACAGGCAGAGCGAGCTGCCGTGGAGGCAGCTGCTCCACAGGGCAGATAGACAATGTGAAGTCATTAGACAGGCGAATGAGCTGTGATCAAATGGAGCTGAATTACCTGCAAATGCAAAAAAATCAAAGTGTGTCAGGAAAGCAGGAACACAGAAGGGATAAAGAGCTCAGCATTAGCCTCCTCTTGGGAAGAGTGTCAGGTCAATAATAACTTGCCAGGGCTTTGATTTCTGGCTAATGCCTATGATGCAAGTGATTTGTTCGCTGATGGTGGAAGATTTTGTTGGGGGTAAGGAGACCAGGGGAAGCAGCCCACACTCATTGGCTCTTTCCAGATAAGGAACCATTTAATAATGTGGCATCTTTGCTTTCAGAGTGGGGACAGCTCGTGGGCTGCTCTGCACAGGCAATTCAGTCCAGCTGGCAGCACGCAAGGTCCTTTATTACTGTTTCTTGTGATCATTGTAATTTTTGTTATGATTACTGTTGTTTGTTATTACAGACACCTGCCAAGACACACAGGCCATTTTTTTTGCCTTCCTAAATGCCATCACCTAGTTTGTTAGCTGTGAATCTGTGGATAAATATGTGAGCAAGCCACAGCCTCCCCTGCCAGTGTGCCAATGTGGAGGCACAGGATTCCTCAGCATGAACTGAGCCAGGTGTGTTGGGTATGTGTGTGTGCATCCATAAGACAGACTGTCCTTTCTTAACCATCTTGCTCTTTCCTCCATACTGCAATTTCCAGACTATGTAAAATCAAGCTTCAGTACGTGGAGAAATGCATTTCTCCATATGCTTTTACATGCCCAAGCCTTGGTGTCTCACAGAGCTGCAGGCTGTGTGTGAGTCAAGTTCTTGATACATCCAGGGAAAGTCAGAGCTAAAAGACTTTAAAGTGGTGATGTTTTCAGGTGCAAAAAAGCTGACTAAGACCATTTGGCATTCTCTGCATGGGCTTCTGCCCTGGAGTGTCAAACACAATTTGGGAATCAGGTGCCTGATGCTATTCATGGGGAAGGTCAATGTATGTTTAATCTATACCCCAGATAACACGGACAAGGGTAGAAGGGGTCAGTCTCTCTTAAAAGCAAAGCAAGACATTGAATGGCTTAGCTGACATGGGGTTGGGCCAGGAGAGGTGTTTAGGTGGAGGGATTCATGATGCAGCCTCTATAAAACAAGGTCAGAACCAACCCTGCTGCGACAGGTGGGCAGCCAGGGTGCAGGCAGGAATATCATTGGTGACACTTTTGCAAACCCTGATTTACAATTTATTCTGTCTTTCCTGGCACAGAAGTGCACAGAGGAGGTGGGTGATGTCTGGACTCATTTGATTCACCAGGCGGAAGCAGACAGTCAAGGTCTCTGCAGCGCCTGAGGTCTGTGTGCTGGCAGACCACCCTGCTGGCTCGGCCGTCAGCCCTCCCTGGACCTTTCCAGGTGCACGTGCAGCATGTAGCATTAGCTCTGAAATGCACTGCACTCGAGACCATGGGAAATCCTGGGTCGCTGATGAGGCTGTTAGTGCTCTTTCAGTTCTTTAACGTGCAAGTCCTTATGAGAAGACACTAGCTTAATCTCAGCTCAACTGGAAAAATGCCGATGACTGGAAATGTCATCAGCTGCCTGTGGGCCAGGCTGGCCCTGAGCTGATAAGGAGCAACGCAGAATAAAAATGTCAGCACAGAACTGGAGAAACGTAGAGGCTGGTTGCAGCTCTTCTCCATCCTGCAGGAAGCAGGGCACCTCTGCTACCAGTCCTTCCAGCAACTGAACTTTCCCTAAAGCCTCAGTGAGAAACATTGCTCTTCCTTAAAAAGAAGAAAGGCGGCTGCTGTCAGTGCTGCAGAGGAAAAACTAAACTCTTGCCCCAATAACTCAAATGAAGACAGTAAGTAAACCCAACATTTGTTGCTTTCTTTAACCTTTTAAGGCAAATCTCATGATGTTCTGTGTTGGAACCTTTTTTTTTGAAGATGGTGGGGGAACAAGACCCAGCCGGAAGGATGCCTGATCCACCTCCCTCCTACTTGGAATATGGGCATTAAGAACACCACCTGGGCACTAGGTTTGGGCAGCAGGTCCTCTCACACCATGCCAAGTGTGCACTCAGGACCCCATAGGAACACCAAATACTGTGGTCTTTGGGCAAAGAGTAATGCCAGAAGTAACTATCTAACCTTCCCTCTGTGGTGGGAGGGACGTGTTAATTCTCCATGGGGAATGGGGTGCAAAGCTCAAACCTTGTGATTTCAGGAGCAGAGCAGAGTCTGAAAATGTCATGTGGCCCTTGCGTCTGTCTGCATCCCTTCTTCAAGTTTACAGAGAAAATCTAAAGAAGTCTAAGGAACTATACTTGCGCAGCCAGCAGATTATAAGTAATTTATGGACTCATGAAAGCAACCTGTGAACTTTTCCATCAGTGTTTTAGTGCGGAATCTTTGAGGGAGAGATAAGAGCCAGAGAGAATAGAGGCAAAGTGTGATTTAGAAAGCCTGCAGCTGGTATCAGTGCTGGGTTTATGCCAGTAAAGCACTGGGGCTTGGAAAGGGGGAGAGATGCACACGTTCCTCACCCCATTGGATTCCTTGGCCAAACTGACCCTGGGACTTGCTTGCTCTGCCCAAGGTACAGGAGCCTTCTGGCTTGGTCTCCTCATACTTTCCCACATTAACCTGTATGCCAGCTCTGCCCTGTAAGGCCCTGTGGGCTGCTCTGTGCATCGTGTGCATCTGCCCAAGGGTACGTGAGGCTTGTGGATGGTCCTTTAGAGGCCGTTCCTTCTGGGGCCAGGTGTGCGGGAACAGCCCTTTGCCAAGTTCCCCCAGCTCCCTTTTTTGGCAGCACAGGCTCTCTTGCCTGTCATTACGTGCTCATCTTACAGATTAAACCCCCGACCCCTCTGCCTGGCTCTGGTCTCCTCTGCACAGACACGGGCCCCGTGGGCAGCCAGGCGGCGGCGGGAGGTCTGGGCGAGGGCTGTCAGAGCCCGTCAGCAGCAGTGTCCCGCTACCCCGCGTCCTGGCCCGGATAAGCCCGGCCCCACTAGGTGGAGCTCGGGGCTCAGGCACCGAGCTGGCTCCGCGCTCCGCCCGCTGTGCCGCGCTGGGGCCGCGCCGGGGACAGCCCCGGCCCCACGGCCGGGCACGGCCAGGGCGGGCGGGAGGGCGCCAAAGAGGATCAAGGCTGCGACCTGCACTGTCGAGCTGAACCCATCAGCCCCCTGCGCTGAGGAGCTGGAAATGGCAGCGCGAGGCTCGGGGGGCAGTCACGGAGGAGTGGGCAGAGGACGGGTGTTAGGACAGTAGGGGTAATGATGTGGTGGTGAAGGTCAGCGTGACAAATGTCATCCTCGCTGTCAGCCACCGCCACGTGCCTTTGAACCGCTGCGGCAGAGATGGGCTTTAAGGAGAGATGCGGTGGCGCCGGGAGAGGTGGCCTGGCAGGCACTGAGCTCCTGATGTGTGGATGTAGGAGACAAGAGAAAAGCTTTGCTAGAATGCTTGCTTTTTGAATGGATAATTTAATCAGTGACATTAAGTCCTCCCAATTATTTCTTGCCATGGGTACTGCCTATTTATTAATTTACTTCATATAAATCCATCAAGCAGTTGTCACACAGTAAGTAAACAAAAGCACCCCATAGTTTTGTTGGGAAGGCTTAAAAGTAATCGAAGAGGTTAATTATCACTGCTAATTAATTGCTTTGCAGATTTGGCTGTGCATAGCATCCCCTGCTGCCCTTGGTGCTGGGAAAGCCAGGGGTGATGGCAGCAGCAGGGGCAGCATGCAGTGTGCCATTGGCAGGGAAGTCGTGGAGGGATGATGGTCAGGTATCAGCATGTCCAATCTGGGACAAGGAAGTTTTGTGGAAGCCTCTGGACACCATGGGTGTGACCAGCAGCATGTTTCCTTACCTTCCAGAATGATTTGCTTAATCAGCCTTGGCTTCCTGCTCAATCAAGCCAGCTCCTTTGGTGGGGAAGCTGGCCTGAGGGGCTGACAGGGGCTGCCCTGGGAGAGAAGAAGGTTCAGAAGCTGGAAAACTCTCCCTGGAGGGAGCCATGAAGGAAATTTAAACTAATTTAGCATAACAAAGGAAAGGTTAAGAGGTGACTTGGATCATCATCTCTAAATACTTATTTAAGAATGAGACTTCTGGGAGCAGAGAGCTGTTTAATTTGGAGGGCAAAGGCATAACAATATACTATGCCTAAAAGATGAAGACAGGTAAAATGGGGTGACTCCCTTGTTAAGATTACCTACTAATGTACTTGGGGATAGTAGAGTTTCCATCCTTTGATATCTTCAAATCCAGATTGAAGATCTCTCTAAAAGGCAAGCCTGGGGTCAGACAGAAATTATGGACTTGTGTTTCCATGCCCTGTGTCTTGCAGGAGTTCATATTAAATGATTTTATCTGATCCTTTAGCCTTCAGATCTATACATCTCCCTGCAATAGCTAACAGCTGCCACAAATCTGCTAAATCCATCTGGTAGTTTGCAGATGACCATGATGTGATGCACTTTGTGTCTGCCTCACCCCAAAATGCAGTCCTGATGTACAACTGGGACCTCTGTGCCATTGCAGACTGCAAAGCCCCCTGTTAGCCTGCCTTTCCCTCAAATGGATTTCAGTGGTGCAGCATTTTCCTATGCTATTTTTTTGTCTAGGAAATGGCTGAAAACTTGTTGCTACACAGTCTAATGAAAGCATGTTTTGTGGTCCAGGCTCTGCTGTTTGCTGAGGGCTACTACAATATCCATCATCTGCAGAGGCCATAGGACTTTATTTCTGCTGAGCTCTGGCTACTTTAAAGCGACTGTCCCTGAAATAGTGGGAACCGATACCTGCTTTTACAGAAAACTTTACAGTTTGGGAGAAGGAGCCCTCTCTTGCCCCCCCCCCCAAATGTTTGTGTTTCTGTTGGGCAAGTCCAAATTTGCCTGATGGGGGCATGAACCTAAAGCTCTCAGTGTCCAAATCCACCTGATTTAAGGCTGCTGCATGTTTGAATTTTTTCTCCTTGGAGTCCTTGAGTTGCTCAGCTGAGCATTGTGTTAATGCTGGGCTTTGAATTTGCTATTCCTCCCTTGAATCGCTATGCTCTGTTGCCCAACCGTGCAGTAGTTCCTCAGCTGATGTAAATCAGTTTAGCTCCACTGCCTTCACTCCTCTGTCACGTACCCAGGCTTACACTGTCTCCCCACAGCCCAGAGCCCTGAGGCAGCCACCTCAGCAACCCCACTTGGCCCCACAGGCCCTGTATAGAAAGGTGAGGTTTAGCTGGAGTTTCAGTTAAAGCCCAGTCTGCTGGGGCAGAGCTTTGGTGGAGAGGTCCTCTTGTCATCTCAGTCCTGTGGCCAGGACTGGACTCTCATATCTACCACCCTGTAGAATAGGCAGGTGAAGTGTTGCTGGCTGTGAGCCCCCTTGGTGCTGGGGGTGTGGAGGATCCAACCTGGTGAATGTTGCTATGAGCAATACGTGAGAAGACAGTGTCTCTGTGATAGGTCCTTGATTTCAGCAGGCTTCCTAGTGGATTCGGACTTCCAGCATGACTCAGGGTATTGCAGTGAATCTTCAAGATAACATCTTTTGCTTGCCAACATGTAGGCTGGCTGCCAAAGGTGGGGGAGGAGATCTGTTGTGAGTCTTTAGTATGTGCTCATAGTAAATAGATACATGCCAAATTGATTACACTTGCTTTTCTATTTCTCCACTAGGAATTGAAGGAAGGGAAGAAGTAGTCCCCTGTGGTCTGCCCCAAACCACTGCCTCACACTGCTTGGTTTCTCAGGTGCCTGTAGCTGCCTGCTGCTGCTGCAGCCAGCACACACCCCAGAAACAACAGCGCTGGAATCCAGTTTTTGCAGTGTGGATCAAAACCTGCTGACCCGCTGACCAGGATGCTCTCCCATTCTGCGTCTGAACATACTGCTGGATGAGAGAGGTGCAAGTGTCCCGGGTGATGGGTGAAGGGAACCAGAATGCAGCAAGGCAAAGTGACATGGGGTGCTCCTGGCTGGGGTCAGAGCTGCCCGTGGCAGGGACACCCTGCCTGGTTCAGCCCTTGTCCTGCAGAGCATCAGTTTTTGATCTACTGCCTCATTGCCAAACCACTTATTTTTCCAGTTTAAACGCTTAATGCAATAGCCTTATTTCAAAGTCTGCCAGCTGAGCTGCCTCTGCTTAGGACTGTCATTTCCAACTGTTCTCTGGCAAGATTTCTCAAATGATTTAAAAAAAAAAATCAAAGTTGTAACCACATCTGTGGCTGCCTTTGTCTGTGGGAGCAGGGAAAATTAGCTCAGAGGCCATCAGGTGCTTTCTGAAATGGAAGTCTTCTCCTGCAGATGGCACAGCTCATGGCGGTGGAAAGACCAGCCACTAATGTGGCTCTTGCTGAGACTCTGGCACTGGTGTTTCGTGACTGAGTGAAAAGAGCAGCCTAAAATCCACCTGATTTAGGCTGTTATCCTAAATCAGCTGTGGATTCTCTTCACGCACACCATCCAGCTGTCCTGATGCATTGGCAGGCTGACCCAGTAAGAAGATCTATAGTGTTAGTGAGTGGTTTTACTTAAATGCTTCTCTTTTCCTATTAGTTCTTCCTAGACTGTAATACTGGTCTGCCACTCTTTCCTAGCACGTCTGACAGAGGAAGCAGCAACACAAATTTTTGCTTCCATGGAAGAGACTGACTAAGGTACAGAGCAAATTGGGAGCATTCTCTATGACATACCAATGAGGCTCCACTGGTTTACTGCAGCTGAGGCTCTGTCCCTGTCATCTCTAGGAAAAGTTGATTAGGTCCAGTGGATTGCTGACTTCTTTTATGAAGAAGCTGTAAAAAGTTCTTTTCTTCTGCTAGTGCTTTTCTCCAGGGAGTTGTTGGCAGAGAGAGGCGAGTGTCTCAGCAATAACACATTTCAAAGTTATTATGCCAGCAGAAAAGAAACACAAGGATTTGAACTTGGTAATATAAATTTTTTTATGACAGTACAGAACACTAAAGGGCTTCCCTCCCCCCTGCTGTGCAGACCTCCCTGGGTCTGCAGGGCTCCTGGCTGGCTGCTCTGTGGGGTGACGGTGGCTGCAACTGGGACCCTGTTTCAGGCCTAATCCTCAGGGAGGGTTCTGCCACCGAGCTGGCTCCCATGCTGGCTGGGAAAAATGGCAATTTGGATGGAACTTGTCTGGTCCTTGGGCATGTCCCTTCTTCTGGCTGTGAACAGATGGGGACCCTTCTCCCTCTACCTAGGAGTCACAGTGATGCATTCAGGTACCACTGAGCCCAAATCTTTGTGCTGCTGTGGTAATGATAGGGCTTCCACATAGGAAATGAGTGAAATGTCAGCTGAGACCTCTTCTTTTTGTAATGATTAACCTTCCACTAATGATTTGATATAATATTGGGCGACATTGAGTGCTGAGCTATTGGTGTTTAATGTGTTCTGAAGCAAGGGCTCAGGAAGCAATAAAGATTTACTCCAGCTAATGTGTGAGGGCTGGGCTGTCCCTGGGCCCTGTGCTTGCTAATGGCCTGACATGTTTGCCGTGGTGTGGCAGCATTGGCTAACAGAAGCTGAATTTCTGGCTAATAATTTAATTAAGACTTTGCTGTATTTTCAATTACTGGAAAAAGCCATGATTCTTTTCCATTATGTGTTATAAAATCAGCCCTTCATACTCCACAGAGCCAGGGTAGAGCACCTCATACCTCTCTTTTGGCTCCTGATCAGTCCTGCAACAAAGCCTGCCTGCCCCACAGCAACATGTTAGGCCACACAGAAGTGCTGCCCACGGGGCTGGGAAGTGGCTCCCAAATGGAGGAGAGTAGCAGAGGCAGAGCACCTCACCGGGGCACTTACCCAGCCCCGAGACCCTCCATGCCCCACACACGGCTGAGGTAGATAGAGCTGGCACAGACTGACACCACAAATAAGAAGGCGTGGGAGGAAAACTTGGAAGGACAAATTACTGCGAGTATTGATTCCCCCGGCTGCTTGCAGAGGGATTTCATTTAGCAACACTGCCAATGACATTATGTGCAGCATCTTGTCCATGGCTGGTTCCATGGCATTAAGAGAATTACTTTGGCCTAATGAATAGGAATAAGAATATTTCAACCTCCTCCCTGGAAAGTAATGGTGGATCATCAAGTGTGCAGCCAAGTTCAGGTTTAGTCACTTGCCAAGTGAATGCAAATGACAGGGTGTTTTATTTAATGGAGGCCATGGTGTGTTGGCCAAAACTGTTGTCTCTTCTCTCTGCGGATTGGTTTTCCCCCCTCTCTTGTAAGTCAGACTTTGTCTCTACTCCTGATTGGCTTTTTTTTTTCAAGCAGAAGAAATTTTTGCTGACTCTTGTACTGAAATCTGTTTCTAGATTGAACCAAAACTCCTCTATCAGCTGTATTTTATGCTGTGCTATGGGAAGAGGCAGAAGCTGATCTGCTGCTATTGGTCACTGCCAGCCTACAGTGGGGCTGCAGCTCCCTGTCTCCTTCCAGCTCGGAGCTGGTGAGATGCTCCATTGATGTCACTGCTGCCCCATCTCTCTGAGACCAAGGGGACATTGTGGAGCCCCATGCTCCGGCATTGGGCCCTTTGCTGGCATGGTGGCATGGGAACACCTGGGCTGTGATGCACTTGGGTTTGTATAGACCACTCACTCTTGCAGGGCACAAACACCTCTACTGTCAGCTGCCATTCAGCTGGGTGCCCACCAACTGCTCCCTTCCAAAGCCCTCCTCTTCTGGCACAGCTTGTGGAAGTGCTGCTTCCCTCAGCCGCTGTTGTTGACAAGAGGTTTGCAGGGATGAAGTCTTTGTGAAGAACCAGCCCCTCAGCTGCTGTACATGAACCCAGCCCAAATGCCAGGTGGGTGCCTGAGCAGCAGGGTCCAGGCAGTGCTAAAGCAAGGCTGCACCCCCAGTCCCCCATAGGGTCCAGCAAACTGAGGTCAGGGCTGCTATAGATGGGGGGGTCCCATCCCCTTAGGGCCTGGATTTAGTGCTACACATACAGTGACTTATTAAA
The DNA here is from genome assembly GCF_001604755.1 of Lepidothrix coronata. Classification (NCBI taxonomy): domain Eukaryota; kingdom Metazoa; phylum Chordata; class Aves; order Passeriformes; family Pipridae; genus Lepidothrix; species Lepidothrix coronata. Next base: position 4,306,115 of record NW_016690187.1, read on the forward strand.
CTCTTCAAACACAGGCTGTGCCTCGCCATGGCTCACAAATTAGATCAGCATGAAACAAAATCGTGAACTAATATTTTCAGATGGGACGTGATGTTTTGCTTCATACAACAGTGATGATTTGCAATGGCTGAGGGTGGGCTTTTTCCCTATTCTTTTGTAAAAAACCAGAAAGTGTTTGCAAAGTAAACTCTGACATTTCATCTGCAGACCAGTCACCTTTCAAATATAATAGCTGTGACTGTTCACTGGCAGTTAATCCTTGCCTGAAAGTTTTTGCTTAAAGAGCTGGAGGGAGGTGGGATTTTTGCTTATTTGTTCAGAATCAGGGTTCTGTCCTAATTAATTTTTTACTTGACAGGAAGAACAGGTTTCTGCTTTGTTTTGCCAAGTATTTTGACGTATGAACAGAGATGTCGTACGGGATGTGTGTTTGCAAAAGAGGCTGATGGGAAAGATCAAAACTGATTTGTTATGTTTGCAGAGAAAGAGGCTCCATATCCGTGAAACAGAGCAGGGAGTGACTGAAAGCCCCAGACACCAGCATTTTGAAGCTGAAATTGTGGCTGTAAGCTGGTGACCAAAGTCCTGTTGACTTTGCAGAAGCCATGATTTCATGCCAGCTGTCTGTCACATCCTGGTGCACCCCCTCCAGTCCCAGTCTCTGACCTGCCCTGGACAATGTAACTCACAGATCTGGGCCCTTCTCCTGTGGGATGAGCCCAAAGGCTTTTTCTCCTCCAAGGCTGAGCACAGCCAGGTCTGCTGAGCAAGCTGGGCTGGGAGGGATGCTAGACAGGTCTCTGACCATTTGCAAACAAGCTGCAAAATTGTGCTCACAATAGGGCTGCAGAGCTGCCTTTTGACTGGAACCATGCCTGGAAAATGTATTTCCCAAGTGGGACTTCAGCCATTACAAAACCCTGACTGATGTGGTCGAAGAACATGGCAAACACATGACCCGTTGCCACGATCCCCCAGACTAGATCCTGCTAATGTGCTTGTTTAACCCTCTCTGACACCACCCAGAAGCTTCTGCCTATAAATGTCACCAGTGTCAGCCCTTCCTGGTGCAAACCCTCCATCCCCACAGGCACAGGCAGATGGGAGCATCCTGGAGGAGAGTTGGCCTGGCTGCTGGGAAAGCAGCAGCAGAGAGCATGGGAACAGGCAAGGAGCTGGCTGCGTGGCTCCCATGGAGCCTGGGAGCAAGTGCTTGCTGTGAAGGCTCACCAGGGCGGTGTCATCAGTGCTGAATGGGGTGGGTCAGGGGATTGTCACCTCTTTCCTGACACCTCACTACTTCTGAAGGCTGTTGGTCCCCCTGGCTCTCTTTCTGCTGCCTAATTGTTTGCTCACAGCCTTTGTCCTTCATGGCAAGCCACTGCCAGAGTGGGTGAGCTGTGGTATGGGGTCTATGCTGGGATGGATAGGGGTAGGATAGCAGTCCTATTTGGGCTCCATAGCCAAAACCTATGCTTTATGGGCATGGTATCATGGCTTTGGGGACCCTCAAGGGCATGGGGACCGTGGGGGGAGCTCCCTTTTTACACTGCTGCTTGCTGAGGATGTTCATCTCCACAGGCAGACATCAGCAGTGAGCTGCCATTGTCCTTCACAAGCTATTCTAACTTGTCTCTAACAGGTCTCCAAGAGCACAGTCCACCTGGACTGATTGTCATCCACAGCAGCACTGTGGCTGGGTCTGAAGCTGATGCCAGCTGAGGCGCTTGGCAGAGGTGCACAGGCATGGAGCTGGGTTTTTTCAACTCTCCAAAGAGCTGCAGGGCCACGTCCTGACGTTGGCATAGGCTGGCACTGTGCTTGGTGAGTTCAGAGGATGTTTTTACACAGTTGGGGCTGGGAAGGCTTGAAGAGGGTTTATTTTTCTTCATCTCTTTAAACAATAGATAACAGCAAAATCCATCCCTTGCCTTTTCTAAAGACAGCTCCTTTTCTTGATGGGTAGATAGATATAATGAGATTCTCAAACTCATAAATCTGCTGCGACTTTATTGCCTGCATCTGTTGGAGATGATGTGAAGAGAACTTCATACAGAGAGGACTCTTGAAAGGTTACAAAGGGAACTAGCATTCTTCAGAAGATCATCTAGAGAAAACAGCCAAGAAAACCCATATAGAAAAAAGCACTTGAGCTGGATGAATAGGTGTCAGGGCTGAATGTAAGTGACACTGGCAACAGGGTACCTTGTTGTGAAAGCAAATGAAGCCAGTCCTCTGTGTGGGATAGCTCTGGTACAGGAGCCAGCCTTTGGCTGCCGTGCACAGCCCTCAGCCCCAAGACCAGGTGTGCAAGGGGGCTGGTTGACACCCCTAGGCTTGCACACCCAAAACCCCTGTGCTGGCAAGGGGAAAACACAAACAGTAGCTGAGCTGAAATGCGCTGTTGTTTTTTTATTTGCCCTCTGGTAGATGTGCCCCCATTGCAGCTCTGCCCTGGGGCAGGGACACTGGTGAGAGGCAGACCCATGGCTTAGACCCTGCCCTAGGCTGCTGGGTCTGCCACAGTGGACAGCCCTGTGAGTGGGGTGATGGCACACCACAGCCTCACCACATCCCTATGCTGCTCCACCGTCCTTCTGGGCTCTCACAAGGTCACTGGTGGAACCAGTGATGTAGGAATGGGAAGTGGTGCAGGAAATGGGCACAGGAAATAACTATTTGTTAAGCTGGTCAGAAAATCAGTGGGGATCTGCCTGGCTCCCAGATGAGCTGGTGGCAGCTCTGTGCTTGTTGTAGAGCCCTGGTCCAGGGACCGGCAAAACTCTTGAAAGATCCCAGTAGCTCCTTAGCAGGGTGGGTACTTCTCAGATGGGACAGGTACCTGCTCAGTGTGGCTGTGGCCAAGAGAGCTGCAGGAAACTGAGAATGTCCCGGCCTGGAGCTTGCCCCAGGACCAGTGGTCAGGGAGTTGTGATTGCCAGGCAGAGCACTGCAGTTGGTTAAAATAGGCTTGAGATGGTGCTGGAAGGTGCTGCCTGCTCCCAGGGCACAAGAAGCTGTAGTGAAAGGTCATGTCTGCAGTGTGATGCAATGATGTTTTCAGGATGCCATAATGCAAGCTGGCACCTATTTTAGTGGCAGAGATTTAGGCTTCAGCCTTCTACTCCCCATTGCAAGGGGGAAGATGTGCTTGCTGGCTTTCCTGCCCCAGGTAGCTTCTGCTCCCACTGACATCTGACCCTTGCTGAGACAGGGCGGCAATCCAGAAAGCAGAGCTGCAAGCAGGGAGAGAGCAGATGACATCTTTAAGCTGTGATCATTGAAGAATATTAACCACTCTTGGGCTTTGTCACTGCCAAAAAGTGATGCTTGAGCAACGTGGCGCCAGGAATCCTGAAGTCACTTTTGTAGCCTTGGAAAATGCAGCTGCTTTGGGATTTCAGCCCAAGACGGCTGTTATTATCCACTGTGCAGAATGAAGCTTCTGTTGGGAGCTTGTACAAAGGCCATCAGTCTTCCCAAATAGTGGTTGTTTTTATCACCTGGCAGTAATGATACTCTCTGGTCCCTTTAATATCTGAGTCTGTTCCCAAAGTGAGATCGGTAAACTCATTTCGGGCTCACCCCCTCCGAGGGAAACAGCTTACAATTTTCTACCAGGTAGCCATTCCGTTGTGAGAATGGGCATGGCTCACCTAATAAAAACCTCGCTGACAGACAGGACCTCCTGGAGGTTTATCTAAGTCGTTTGTTGCAGAGCAGAGCAACATATATCAGGGCTGAAATAGGTGCCAAGCAGCAATCCTAATGCACACAGTGTCTCTGCTGTAATTGATTCACAGGCAGGACAAATACCCGGTGGAGAGTGCAAGGGGCCCTGCCTACTCTCCCAGCTAAAACGTTATAACGTTTTGTGAAATAGTATTGCTGAAGCCCGTGGCTAAAATCCAGCTTGTGGGCTGGCTGGCTCTAAAACTGCATCACCCAAAATATCCCCATCCCTGCTTGCATTGGCTGGGGCATTTGGGGTCCAGTTCAGAAGGAAACATATTAAAAAATGGATCAAAAGTAGTGATTCTTGCCAGTAATGTGTGTGCAGCATTGCATGTGCATTGACTTTCATTTTTTGGCTAATGCTGTTTTATTGTTCCTCCAGGTAAATGTTCAATGAGGAAAGGTCTTGTCCAGTTCCTTGTTTTGGTCAGTAAATGCCATGGGTGGTGTGGGTGGGAGGCTGCTGCCTGCCATCTGGGACTCTCTAGAGACAGGGTGAGTGATGGCAGCGACACCACCTAAAACCACAAGGAATTATGAATTTTAGGGATAGCTAAAGTTGATGGGGATGGCTTGGTGTGACGGTGTGGTGTAAAGCAGATGATGGCTCTGGGAACACCCAAATTCCCTGCACTAGGAAAGGGCCCTAAATTTTGTTGCTTGTCTGGCATCTCATCCATACACATGGGGGCAGCTGCGGTACTGCCTCCCCATTGCTCAGCAATTGGGGAACTTGGGGTGGAGAGGTCCCTGGAGAGGTGTGAAACCTCACCTGACACCCCTAAGCAGCCTCCCCAAAAATACAGGCTGGCTGGGGGAGCAGGCAGCAGAGAAAAGCTGCCATATCCTGCAAGCTTCTTAATTTCATCAGCTGCACAGGGCTGCTTTGCCATGCATCCCCCCTGCACGGGATCAGGTGGTACTGGAGATTTGATCCTCGGGAAGGGCTGGGGGAATGTCTTATGGTGCGAAACCAGGGGAGCTCAGCCTGTTTAGCTTATTAAAAAGAAGATCAAGAGGTGACTTAATTGTGCTGTGTGAGGTACCTTCATGGGGAGAGAAAGGCAGGTATTAAAAGACTGTTTAATCTAGAGGAGAAAGGCATTGCATGAGCTCACGCCTGGAAGCTGAAGCCAGACAAATTCAAATTGTGAATCAAACAGACCTTTTAAAAAGCGAGTGTTAATAAAGATTAAACTACCCAGGAGAGCAGCGCATTCCCTTGCCTTTGATATATTTAGACCCAGACAGGACGCATTTCTGCCCCATACACTTGAGCCAGGCAGGAGTTACTGGGCTTGGTACAGGAGTAATTGGATGCCAAACTCAGCCCTACATCAGGGAAGGTCAGGCAAGATGATCTAATGGTCTCTGCTGGCTGTCAGTGCTCCCATGCCTGGCGTCTGTGATTTGTGTGCCTGTGGCCAGCTGGCTGGCAGGGATGTGGCTCTACCAAGAAAAATCGGGGGGGAAACACAAGGAACATGGTACTATGTCAGAAGGGACAACAAGGAGACAAGTGAACACTGACACCTGTGGGGAGAGTCAAAATATTAGAAAGGAAAGGCTTTTAGCCAGAAAATGTCTTTTTATTTTAAAAAACAGATTAACATTAGCAGACATGTAAATTTTTTGTGCTTATCTACCCCTAATTTTTCTCACAATTCATTAAAAATAAAATCACCCCTCAAGTTTTATGTTGACCAGAAAATCAAGGTTTCAGTAGGAAAACCTCATTTGGGGAAAAACAAAGACGAGTCATATCCCAATTTCATGTAAGTAGGGTACAGTGAAACAATGCCTGAAAACCTTAGTGAGACCCCAGAGTGACTCAGGAACCACTGCTCACTTGACAGTGTTGAAGTATGTTGTGAACTTATTTTCCTCTTTATTTTTATCATCCACTCCTGAGGGCTGGCTGGTGAGTATGGCTGCAGAGAGGAGCTGCTGTGGGATGTCCCTCATTGTTTTTTAATATTATTTTGATTCAGCAGAGCTCATCTCCTACTCAGTGCCCTGCGTCACTGTTCCAGCCCTGTTGGATGGCATGCCCGGGGCAGGATTCTGAGATGTAGCACAAAAGTGTGGGGTGATGCACTGAGCCTCAGATGCTCCCAGGCTGAGCAATGGGCTCCTTCAGCAAAGGATGGAGCCTGCAGGGGGCTCTTGATGAGAAGTTGTTGTTCAAGGTGCTTTTCATAATATTTAAAAAATGTGTTTGCTTCCTCTTGCAAATGTTCAAACATCTTTAAAGTGTCTGTGGTGCCAAGCTGCTTCTCGCCCTGTTTTAAGAGAAATAAGCTTTCTTTATGGAAAAGGAGCCACAAAAAGCGCAGCAAGCCCAAAGTTAACAGTGAGCAGACCGAAACTAAATTAACACCAGCAAGATTTCAGCTGCCCCTCCAAAATATTGTGTCTCACGGCAAAGGGTCTGGGAAAAGATGGGAGAACAGATTGCTTTAGCGCATCTTCATGGTGTCTCTGCGGCACAGATGAAGCTCAGGCTGGGTCTCCTTCCCCTTGCCAAGCCTGCAATGGGGACTCACAGCCCCTAAAAGTGGACAGTCGGAGGCACAGGCTCGACAGTGCCATGAAAACCCATGGGTGCAGCACCACAAGGGGATGCAACTCGGGACACTGTAGCCAGATAGTTTAGAGAAGCATCACCTGCAAAATCAGATCATGAGCCCAAAACAGGAGCAGTGAACAGGAGGCAAGGGACAGGGAGGGTGAGCCTTGCCTTCTCCACTGTCATAAAGGTGGAGGCGAGAGAATGGGAGTGTTAGCCATTGGCCATGGTGTCACAGCTCCGTGAGGATTATGTTGGCCAGCTTCCGTGATGAAAATAGGCAGCTAACAGTGAGTTCCTCTTTGTAACGGAAAATAGTCAAAACAGCTTGAAAACCATTCATAACGAGAGCTCTGAGAACAGCCAATGCTACACAGAGTGAATACTGTCATTAAGCGCTCTTTGGATGACAGTCCTAGCAGTTCATTATCCCGCATCACTGCATGGGGAGGGTGGTGGAGGAGAGAGAGGGGTGAGGGGTTTTTTAAATAATCCTTTTTTTCCTAAATTAATCCCCACTGTAAAGCAGAGCACCAAAGGAGCAGTACAAAGGCAGCATCATGCCTTGCCAGTGCCCTCTGAGGCTGGAGCGTGAGGTTCTTGCAAGAACCGATGCCACTAAAACACAATTCCAGCCTTGATTCTATTTAATTTGCTAATGGATTGTATTTATCTCTGTGCTTTCCCTCTTTTTTTTTTTTTTTTTTTTTAAGATTTGGTTTCTGGGTGTATTTTCTTCCTCTGGAAGTGCAAACAAAACTTTACTTTTAAGACCCTTGCTAACATTTCTGACTCACATTAGGCAGCAGCTCCAGCAGATGTCAGCTCCAGCCGATGTCAGCTCCAGCCTCACCCCCCTGGTTACCGTGAGTGATGCACCAGGTGCTGGGAGCCTTCTTCTCCATGCTGGGAGCCTTCTTCTCACACTTCATGCAGACTGCGACTTCTTCGTGTGGATGCAGGTGGGTGTCCCAGGCTGTGTCCCCAAAGCCCCTCCACATGGGGACTGCAGGGCAGGGGGGTACCAAGAAGGAGCAGGTCTCCCAGCTCTTGTCCTGCAGTGGATCGAATCTGGTAGTTACCTGTGCTTAGTGAAGAGGTGCAGGATACCAAGCCTGGTATGGGCACAGGGCTGGCAGTGCTGTCCATGTTTGCAGACTGAGCCAAAGTGTATCCTGCCTAGGCTAGATGGGAACATCAACTGACAGTGTTTTATAATTAGCCTTAGCCTCCTTGTTTGAAGAAGAAATGGTTTGTTTTTGTCAGGGACAAGGTTATGATGCAAATTGGGTCTCCTGACCAGAGGTTTTTAGGATGTGAATATCCCCATATGCCCAGAGGAGACCTCTGTGCTCTTGCCTGGTCATAGGAGCCCAGCACCCTACCATTGCCATCCAAATTCACCAGAGCATCTCTCAGGCATCAGAAGGAACATAGAAGACAGGGCTTGTTGAAACTTGTGCAAATATTTCCCTAGCCTGCCAGGTCACCTGGGCAGCTGTGATGAGTCACTGTAGTTGTGCTACAGCTCCCTGCGTTTCATCAGCATTATCTCCCCTTCATCTCCAGTATCTGGGGAAAGCATCATCATTTATTCCCGAGTCAGAATGCTGAATCTCTTCAATTCTGGCAACATTGCTGCATTAACAACCTTGTCACTATCCTGAAGCTGATAACCTCAGGCAGAGGTGTTCATTTTTTAAATCATTGAGCAATGTCCTGTTTGCAACACCAGAACTACAAGATACCCTGGTACAAGCAGCCCTTTCCACCCCCCCAAATCACTTGCCAAACCCTCCACCATTTGACCCAGCCTCACTCTCCTCTTCAGCCTGCTCAGCTGCAGGCCCTATTACAGCCCCCTCCTCTTGTGCTACAGTCTGGCATCACTGCTTGGCAGGGACTGTTGGAATGGTTTTATCATGACACCCAAAGCAGTACACTGCTTGTTCCCAAGTGTGGCACTGCTCTGGTTTAATGAGCTTTGGAGATGGCACTGGCAGCACAGCCCTGGCTGCTTGATGGTGGTCAGTGGGGCTAATTAATCCTGTGTGTGCCCAGAGCCCCGTGCCTGCCTGTGGCCCTGGCTGGGGCAATGCCAACAGCACGGCTGGGCTGCAGCTGAGATGTGAAACTGCCTTAAAGGGGCCAGCTCTTATCCACCTTTTCCTCTTGAATTGAGGCTAACATTGTTTGTAATCTCAAAGTCCAACTTCTTCTTTTGCAAAATAAAAACTAAAAAAATTTTTGAAACAGCATCCAAGTGGGACTCTGTGACTTGCTCTGTGATGCCACCAGGCCCAGATTAGGATGCTCCTTGCTGGTAGCTGTGTCTACATCTGGCCTCCACAGAGCTGGCAGTGACAAGGCTGGGGCTCCTCATCCCAGGGAGATGGGCCAGTGTGCTTTGCACCACATCCCTCCTTAAATCCCCAAGGCACACGGACCCATGGGGGTTAACTGTGCTGCCACCTTTGCTTCAGCATTTCCCTCTTGTTTCCTCCAGCCCTCTGGAGTGTGTCGTTGCTGTGAAGCTGGAAGGAACTGCTTGAATGGCACTGATGTGTTTTTGTATTTGAAATTCAGAAAAGCAAGAGTTACTTAGATAGCTTTCCCTTTCCAGGAGGAAAACCAGAGCTGGGACTGGCCTTTTCTTCCTCCTTCTTTCCCCTAAACCAAAACAAACCCAAGTTTTTAGCTGCTTTCAGCAGCCTCTATGTCAGAAAGAGCCATGGTAAATGCTCTTTGCTTCATAAAACCGAGGAGGCACATCTGTCACCCTCCTTGACGCAATCGGCTTGCCGTGTGTTGGCGGGGAAGTGGCACCTTCTGGACACCAGGATTTTCTTGCAGTGGCAGCAATGGGTAGCAGTGATGGGTCAGCCCACAGCAGGAAGTGGCTCCCCTGTCTGTCCTCATCCTCATCCCTGTCCAGGCTGTGAGGGATGGGTGGCCTCAACATGGTGCTTTTGGCAGAGGGCAGGAGGCATTTAGGCAGAGTCACCACTACCTGTGAAAGCCCTCTCAGCAGAGGACCAGGCTCCCATCACCCCCCTGTGTCCGTGCAGGAGAGGGATGCGGTGAGGACGGGGATGGGTGCATGCGAGCCACACCTCTCTGGCTGAAATGGCCTGTGTCATCCATAGGAAGCACCAGGCCTGGTTTTCTAGATGTTTGCAGGATGTCTTCTCGTCCAGGAAAATAAATAAATGGATAAATAAGAATTGCTGGGCAAGATGTGGTGGCAGGGTGCCAATCCCAGCCCAGCCAATTCATTTGCAGTTCTCATTAATTTGGACTGACCTTTGCTCACATTTCCACCACGAGCACGTTCAAAACAAGGCAGACATTTAACTCTGTTTTGGGCAACGTTACTCTAATGTGGCTTTTTTTTGCATAGCTCTCTCTTTTATGGTAAGCAAATGTACTGCCAACTTTTCTCTTGCTATGTACACCAGCGAAGGGAACCAGATGCTTCGTGTTTTCCTCTGAAATGTATCTGAATGTTGTTTTTTGTTTAGTATTTTGGAGGGAGGGCTGGCTTACAGACAGCATTTCATAAATCCAGTCCTCACTGCACACTGTTTCCCAACTTATGGTGGGTCCTGGCTGTGGCTCCTGGCTGGATTTGCAGTCTCTCCTCACACAAAGTGGCAGCAGCCCCTGAGGTGCTGAGGGGACAATCCCCAGCTGTCCCACTCTCAGTTGGGCATGGTTGCCACCAGGGGAGACCCCCCTGGAGGGATCCCTGGTGATGTGCAGGGAAAGGTGTGGGGATGGGCAGGCTCATCCCACTGACTTCTTGCACAACAGAGTGTCTGCAGCTTGGCCACATGCAATGGCCACGGCTCACAGGGAAGCTCTGGGATCAGCCCAGAGACATCTCAGGGGAAAAACCCCCAGTTCAGGGATGTGTTTTGCTGCTTGTGGGGAGCAGCATGTGTGAATTTGCCTGGTCTGTCTCTGGAAATGGAGGGGTTTCACTCATCATGCCCGAGGACACAGGGGCCACGTGTGGCTGCCTGTGCCCACCCCTCTTTGCCGTGTGGCTTAGAGCTGGTGTTCTGTGTGGTGGGGGCTGCTCCTCCTTCTGTCCATGCAGAGTCTGAGCTGTTGAAGCCCACCCAATAAATTCTTGATGTCCAAAAAAGTCAAGCAGTCTTGGGCAAGATTGTCAAAAATATCTGTGCCACCAGGGCGCTTTTGGCCATTTTAAAAAATTCTTTCCCTCTACCTCCATTTGTACTTCTGCTGCTATTTTTATAATCACTCTTCTGCTTTCAACTGCTTATCTTCCTTAGCTTTCCCTCTTCTTTTCACACTTCAAGCCTTAAAATCTTTTCATCACCTTCTTTTTCTTTTTTTTTTTTTTT